>NC_091360.1:20836768-20844268 GCF_038502225.1 Cherax quadricarinatus | reverse complement strand
TACTTCCCCTGATCCATCACCTCCCCGATTCATTCACCCCAAACCCTCCCCACCCCTCCCCACTCAGCTCCCAAATAGCCACAGTTCCTCCACTACTTCCCCCCCCCCACACTCTGACACACACACTACTAACCTAACATACAGAACTACATAGGTTTCCCACTCTGAGGCAATCAGGATAAAACAAAAATGGGTTGCCAGAGAGCAACAAGAAAAACCAAGGGACAGGAGGAGGAAAATGCAAAGGAAGATTGGGCAGCAGAGCTCATAAAAAGGGATCATGAATGGGAAAAGAAACTAGAAGAACTTAGCATGAGAATGGAAGAGAGGATAGATATGGAAAGCAGGAAGTGGGAGGTGCATGTCAAAACAGCAGAAGCTAGGATACAGAGTTTAGAAGAGGAACTGAAAAATCTGAAACAGCATAAAGAACTAAAGAACATTTTGGGATTGACATCAGAGACTGCTACCTCAGCCACAAATAAGGGGACTGTAGGGAAAGAAGGGGCACAACTGCATGGAGATGCTCTATCAGAGGAGACTGTAGCAAATGAAAGAGCTAAGCTTTATGTGGAGGCCCTAACAGACAACAACAGAGCCCAAGGAAAGCCGAGAAGGGAAAATGACAGGCCACTGAGCCCAAGTACATTAGCCAGTGAAACTGATGAAAGGAAAGCTGCAGTGGAGGAAACCAAATTAAATGAGGGGATACACAGGGATATGCAGTGGGAGAATGAAAGGGTGAGGTCAGTCTTTGTGTATGGGCTCCAGGAAGTCGAAGGGGAAACATATGAAGCAAGAAAACAAGGGGAAAAAAAAGCAATTGAAAGCATCATGAAAGCAATAGGAGAAGACGATATGACCCAGCTGGAAAATTTTCGGAGAATAGGGGGGTTTGTAAAAAAAAGAACCCGGCCAGTGAGAGTGACCTTCAAGGCAGAAGCAACTCGGACCAGGATACTGCAGGAGAAAGCACGATTAAGGGACATGACGGCATACAGGAGGGTGTATCTCGACCGCGACAGAACACAAGAAGAAAGGAAGAAACTGAGAGAGATGGTACAAAGGCGAAAGGAGGAAAGAGAGGGGATGGAGAAGACAGACAGGAGATCCCAGACCCAGGAAGAAGATCTAATACAGCCTCCCTCACAACTTTCTATAGAAGCCTCCCAACCAGGTCAACCCCAGTGCAACCAAACACTCTAAATCAAAACACCCATGCCACATCCAATGCCCCCACCCACTACATTACAAACTTCACCCCCACAGCAACAACCCATAGTTCCTTACCAGGTCTCCCACTTCCCCAACCCCAATATACTTCCCAGACTACAGTCTTAGAAAAGAAGTTGAAGGTGTGGTATACAAATGCAGATGGAATAACAAACAAGTATGAGGAGTGGCACGAAAGAATCAAAGAGACATCCCCAGACATAATAGCACTCACAGAAACAAAACTCACCAGAATAATAACAGATTCAATCTTTCCATCCGGATATCAAATCTTCAGGAAAGACAGAGGGAGGAGAGGGGGAGGAGGAGTTGCACTGCTCATTAAAAACCAGTGGGGTTTTGAGAAAATGGAAGGAATGGATGGCATGGGCGAAAGGGACTACTTAGTAGGAACAATCCAGTCTGAGGGACATAAGGTGATAATTGCAGTAATGTACAACCCACCACAGAACTGCAGGAGGCCAAGAGAAGAATACGATGAGAGCAACAGAGCAATGATCAACACACTAGCCGAGGTGGCCAGGAGAGCACACATGGGGGGAGCAAAGTTACTAGTTATGGGTGATTTCAATCACAAGGAGATTGACTGGGAAAACCTGGAGCCCCATGGGGGTCCCGAAACATGGAGAGCCAAGATGATGGATGTGGTACTGGAGAACCTCATGCATCAACATGTTAGAGACACTACCAGAGAGAGAGGAGAGGATGAACCAGCAAGGTTGGACCTTGTATTCACCATGAGTAGTTCGGACATCGAGGGTATCATGTATGAAAGGCCCCTGGGAGCTAGTGATCATGTGGTTCTGTGCTTCGACTACATAGTTGAGCTCCAAGTGGAGAGAGTAGCAGGAATAGGCTGGGAAAAACCAAACTACAAAAGGGGGAACTACTCAGGCATGAGGAACTTCCTTCAAGACATTCAGTGGGAGAGGGAACTGACAGGAAAACCAGTACAAGAAATGATGGACTATGTAGCAACAAAATGCAAGGAGGCAGAGGAGAGGTTTGTTCCCAAGGGAAACAGAAATAATGGGAAGAACAGAACGAGTCCTTGGTTCACCCAAAGGTGTAGGGAGGCAAAAACTAGGTGTAATAGAGAATGGAAAAGGTACAGAAGACAGAGAACTCAGGAAAATAAAGAAATCAGCCGAAGAGCCAGAAACGAATATGCACAGATAAGAAGGGAGGCTCAGAGACAATATGAAAATGACATAGCATCAAAAGTAAAGACTGACCCGAAGCTGTTGTACAGCCACATCAGGAGGAAAACAACAGTCAAGGACCAGGTAATCAGACTGAGGAAGGGTGATGGGGAATTCACAAGAAACGACCGAGAGGTATGTCAGGAGCTCAACACAAGATTTAAAGAGGTATTTACAGTGGAAACCAGTAGGACTCCAAGAAATCAGAACAGGGGGGCACACCAGCAAGTGCTGGATGAGGTACATATAACCAAGGAGGAGGTGAAGAAGCTGCTATGCGAACTTGACACCTCAAAGGCGGTGGGACCAGACAACATCTCTCCATGGGTCCTTAAAGAGGGAGCAGAGATATTGTGTGAGCCATTAACAAAGATCTTCAACACATCATTTGAAACTGGGCAACTCCCTGAGGTATGGAAAATGGCAAATGTAGTCCCAATTTTTAAAAAGGGAGACAGACATGAGGCACTAAACTACAGACCTGTATCTCTAACGTGTATAGTATGCAAGGTCATGGAGAAGATCATCAGGAGGAGAGTGGTGGGGCACCTGGAAAGAAACAAGTGTATAATTGACAACCAGCACGGTTTCAGGGAAGGAAAATCCTGTGTCACAAACCTACTAGAGTTTTATGACAAGGTGACAGAAGTAAGACAAGAGAGAGAGGGGTGGATCGACTGCGTATTTTTGGACTGCAAGAAGGCTTTCGACACAGTTCCTCACAAGAGGTTACTGCAAAAGCTAGAGGACCAGGCACACATAACAGGAAAGGCACTGCAATGGATCAGAGAATATCTGACAGGGAGGAAACAACGAGTCATGGTACGCGACGAGGTGTCAGAGTGGGCGCCTGTGACAAGCGGGGTTCCACAGGGGTCAGTCCTAGGACCTGTGCTGTTCTTGGTATACGTGAACGACATAACGGAAGGGATAGACTCAGAAGTGTCCTTGTTTGCAGACGATGTGAAGTTAATGAGAAGAATCGAATCGGACGAGGATCAGGCAGGACTACAAAGAGATCTGGACAGGCTACAAGCCTGGTCCAGCAACTGGCTCCTAGAATTTAACCCTGCCAAATGCAAAGTCATGAAGATTGGGGAAGGGCAAAGAAGACCGCAGACACAATATAGTTTAGATGGCCAAAGACTGCAAACCTCACTAAAGGAAAAAGATCTGGGGGTGAGTATAACACCGAGCATATCTCCTGAGGCGCACATCAATCAGATAACTGCTGCAGCATACGGGCGCCTGGCAAACCTACGGATAGCGTTCCGATACCTCAGTAAGGATTCGTTTAAGACTCTGTACACCATCTACGTCAGGCCCATACTGGAGTATGCAGCACCAGTTTGGAATCCACACCTAGTCAAGCACGTCAAGAAATTAGAGAAAGTGCAAAGGTTTGCAACAAGACTAGTCCCAGAGCTACGGGGATTGTCCTATGAAGAAAGGTTGAGGGAAATCGGCCTGACGACACTGGAGGCCAGGAGGGTCAGGGGAGACATGATAACGACATATAAAATACTGCGCGGAATAGACGAGGTGGACAAAGACGGGATGTTCCAGAGATGGGACACAGACACAAGAGGTCACAATTGGAAGTTGAAGACTCAGATGAATCAAAGGGATGTTAGGAAGTATTTCTTCAGTCATAGAGTAGTCAGGCCATGGAATAGCCTAGAAAGTGATGTGGTGGAGGCAGGAACCATACATAGTTTTAAGGCGAGGTATGATAGAGCTCATGGGGCAGGGAGAGAGAGGACCTAGTAGCAATCAGCGAAGAGGCGGGGCCAGGAGCTGTGACTCGACCCCTGCAACCACAAATAGGTGAGTACAAATAGGTGAGTACACACACACACACACACACACACACACACACACACACACACACACACACACACACACACACACACACACACACACACACACACACACACACACACACACACACACACACACACACATACACACACACACACATACACACACACACACACACACACACACACACACACACACACACACACACACACACACACACACACACACACACACACACACACACACACACACACACACACACACACACACACACATACACACACACACACACACACACACACATACACACACACACACACACACACACACACACACACACACACACACACACACATACACACACACACACACACACACACACACACACACACACACACACACACACACACACACACACACACACACACACACACACACACACACACACACACACATACACACACACACACATACACACACATACACACACACACACACACACACACACACACACACACACACACACACACACACAAGCACACACACACACACATACACACACACGCACACACACACACACACACATACACACACACACACACACACACACACACACACACACACACACACACATACACACACACACACACACACACACACACACACAAACACACACACACACACACACACACACACACACCCAGACCCAGGAAGAAGATCTAATACAGCCTCCCTCACAACTTTCTATAGAAGCCTCCCAACCAGGTCAACCCCAGTGCAACCAAACACTCTAAATCAAAACACCCATGCCACATCCAATGCCCCCACCCACTACATTACAAACTTCACCCCCACAGCAACAACCCATAGTTCCTTACCAGGTCTCCCACTTCCCCAACCCCAATATACTTCCCAGACCACAGTCTTAGAAAAGAAGTTGAAGGTGTGGTATACAAATGCAGATGGAATAACAAACAAGTATGAGGAGTGGCACGAAAGAATCAAAGAGACATCCCCAGACATAATAGCACTCACAGAAACAAAACTCACCAGAATAATAACAGATTCAATCTTTCCATCCGGATATCAAATCTTCAGGAAAGACAGAGGGAGGAGAGGGGGAGGAGGAGTTGCACTGCTCATTAAAAACCAGTGGGGTTTTGAGAAAATGGAAGGAATGGATGGCATGGGCGAAAGGGACTACTTAGTAGGAACAATCCAGTCTGAGGGACATAAGGTGATAATTGCAGTAATGTACAACCCACCACAGAACTGCAGGAGGCCAAGAGAAGAATACGATGAGAGCAACAGAGCAATGATCAACACACTAGCCGAGGTGGCCAGGAGAGCACACATGGGGGGAGCAAAGTTACTAGTTATGGGTGATTTCAATCACAAGGAGATTGACTGGGAAAACCTGGAGCCCCATGGGGGTCCCGAAACATGGAGAGCCAAGATGATGGATGTGGTACTGGAGAACCTCATGCATCAACATGTTAGAGACACTACCAGAGAGAGAGGAGAGGATGAACCAGCAAGGTTGGACCTTGTATTCACCATGAGTAGTTCGGACATCGAGGGTATCATGTATGAAAGGCCCCTGGGAGCTAGTGATCATGTGGTTCTGTGCTTCGACTACATAGTTGAGCTCCAAGTGGAGAGAGTAGCAGAAATAGGCTGGGAAAAACCAAACTACAAAAGGGGGAACTACTCAGGCATGAGGAACTTCCTTCAAGACATTCAGTGGGAGAGGGAACTGACAGGAAAACCAGTACAAGAAATGATGGACTATGTAGCAACAAAATGCAAGGAGGCAGAGGAGAGGTTTGTTCCCAAGGGAAACAGAAATAATGGGAAGAACAGAACGAGTCCTTGGTTCACCCAAAGGTGTAGGGAGGCAAAAACTAGGTGTAATAGAGAATGGAAAAGGTACAGAAGACAGAGAACTCAGGAAAATAAAGAAATCAGCCGAAGAGCCAGAAACGAATATGCACTGATAAGAAGGGAGGCTCAGAGACAATATGAAAATGACATAGCATCAAAAGTAAAGACTGACCCGAAGCTGTTGTACAGCCACATCAGGAGGAAAACAACAGTCAAGGACCAGGTAATCAGACTGAGGAAGGGTGATGGGGAATTCACAAGAAACGACCGAGAGGTATGTCAGGAGCTCAACACAAGATTTAAAGAGGTATTTACAGTGGAAACCAGTAGGACTCCAAGAAATCAGAACAGGGGGGCACACCAGCAAGTGCTGGATGAGGTACATATAACCAAGGAGGAGGTGAAGAAGCTGCTATGCGAACTTGACACCTCAAAGGCGGTGGGACCAGACAACATCTCTCCATGGGTCCTTAAAGAGGGAGCAGAGATATTGTGTGAGCCATTAACAAAGATCTTCAACACATCATTTGAAACTGGGCAACTCCCTGAGGTATGGAAAATGGCAAATGTAGTCCCAATTTTTAAAAAGGGAGACAGACATGAGGCACTAAACTACAGACCTGTATCTCTAACGTGTATAGTATGCAAGGTCATGGAGAAGATCATCAGGAGGAGAGTGGTGGGGCACCTGGAAAGAAACAAGTGTATAATTGACAACCAGCACGGTTTCAGGGAAGGAAAATCCTGTGTCACAAACCTACTAGAGTTTTATGACAAGGTGACAGAAGTAAGACAAGAGAGAGAGGGGTGGATCGACTGCGTATTTTTGGACTGCAAGAAGGCTTTCGACACAGTTCCTCACAAGAGGTTACTGCAAAAGCTAGAGGACCAGGCACACATAACAGGAAAGGCACTGCAATGGATCAGAGAATATCTGACAGGGAGGAAACAACGAGTCATGGTACGCGACGAGGTGTCAGAGTGGGCGCCTGTGACAAGCGGGGTTCCACAGGGGTCAGTCCTAGGACCTGTGCTGTTCTTGGTATACGTGAACGACATAACGGAAGGGATAGACTCAGAAGTGTCCTTGTTTGCAGACGATGTGAAGTTAATGAGAAGAATCGAATCGGACGAGGATCAGGCAGGACTACAAAGAGATCTGGACAGGCTACAAGCCTGGTCCAGCAACTGGCTCCTAGAATTTAACCCTGCCAAATGCAAAGTCATGAAGATTGGGGAAGGGCAAAGAAGACCGCAGACACAATATAGTTTAGATGGCCAAAGACTGCAAACCTCACTAAAGGAAAAAGATCTGGGGGTGAGTATAACACCGAGCATATCTCCTGAGGCGCACATCAAT
>NC_091360.1:20719268-20834268 GCF_038502225.1 Cherax quadricarinatus | reverse complement strand
AAAATTTGCCGGTAACTTCAAAGACAGTATTAACTACATTAATTACAATAAAAACAGGAAGCAAGAAAAATATTTGAAAAGGTTTATATGAATTTGAAAGATCAATTTCACACATCAAAGTTGACTTCAGGACATCAGCGGAGAACATTGAAACAGCAGATTGCTCACTTACCGTATTTTCCGGCATATAAGACGCATGAGTATATGAGATATATGTAAGACAATGTTTATAAACAACTGCTAAAGCAACGTTAGTAAACAACTGCTAAAGCAACGTTAGTAAACAACTGCTAAAGTAACGTTAGTAAACAACTGCTAAAGTAACGTTAGAAAACAACTGCTAAAGTAACGTTAGTAAACAACTGCTAAAGTAACGTTAGTAAACAACTGCTAAAGTAACGTTAGTAAACAACTGCTAAAGTAACGTTAGTAAACAACTGCTAAAGTAACGTTAGAAAACAACTGCTAAAGTAACGTTAGTAAACAACTGCTAAAGTAACGTTAGTAAACAACTGCTAAAGCAACGTTAGTAAACAACTGCTAAAGTAACGTTAGTAAACAACTGCTAAAGTAACGTTAGTAAACAACTGCTAAAGTAACGTTAGTAAACAACTGCTAAAGTAACGTTAGAAAACAACTGCTAAAGTAACGTTAGTAAACAACTGCTAAAGTAACGTTAGTAAACAACTGCTAAAGTAACGTTAGTAAACAACTGCTAAAGTAACGTTAGTAAACAACTGCTAAAGTAACGTTTGTAAACAACTGCTAAAGTAACGTTAGTAAACAACTGCTAAAGTAGCGTTAATAAACAACTGCTAAAGTAACGTTAATAAAAAACTGCTAAAGTAACGTTAGTAAACAACTGCTGAAGTATAACAAAGTCTACCCTTGACCCTGAGCTTGAGCATATAAGGCGCATGGTGATTCTCTAAGTCTTTTTTTGGGGAAGAACCCGCTTCCTGTGTGCCGGAAAATATGTTAATTAGTTTTAACGCAAGAATAGGAACGAAACAGATCTGTAGTCAGTACAACTTTCAAGTCTCTTTTTACACTAAATTCCGACACCAACATTCCCAGGTAACGAACATTCCTTGCGTGAATATAACAAACTAAATATTGATAGCATTTGCAGACTTGGCACAATACAATCGTTGAAGACACCAAATCGTAGCAACTTAAGATGTGACGAACTGCTCGCTATAGATGAACAACATTCTCGCCAGATCTCTCACTAACTTTCGTAATTTATAGTTATCACTGGAGAGGGTCCTACTCCATTCTTTCTTCTTCCTCAAATTTTTATATTTTATTTCGGTCATAAGACGAGAAGTCTTCATCCAGTCAGCTTCAAGTCTTCATCCAGTCAGCTTCAAGTCTTTATCCAGTCAGCTTCAAGTCTTCATTCAGTCAGCTTCAAGTCTACATCCAGTCAGCTTCAAGTCTTCATCCAGTCAGCTTCAAGTCTTCATCCAGTCAGCTTCAAGTCTTCATCCAGTCAGCTTCAAGTCTTCATGCAGTCAGCTTCAAGTCTTCATCCAGTCAGCTTCAAGTCTTCATCCAGTCAGTTTCAAGTCTTCATGCAGTCAGCTTCAAGTCTTCATCCAGTCAGCTTCAAGTCTTCATCCAGTCAGCTTCAAGTCTTCATCCAGTCAGCTTCAAGTCTTCATCCAGTCAGCTTCAAGTCTTCATCCAGTCAGCTTCAAGTCTTCATCCAGTCAGTTTCAAGTCTTCATCCAGTCAGCTTCAAGTCTTCATCCAGTCAGCTTCAAGTCTTCATCCAGTCAGTTTCAAGTCTTCATCCAGTCAGATTCAAGTCTTCATCCAGTCAGTTTCAAGTCTTCATCCAGTCAGCTTCAAATATTCATCCAGTCAGATTCAAGTATTCATCCAGTCAGTTTCAAGTCTTCATCCAGTCAGCTTCAAATATTCGACGCTGATGTTTGCTAACTTAGAGCAACTTAGTGAGTCAAATAGTGTGTAATTTATGTACCTTTTATATCACGATAAATATATTTGAGTCTTTCCCTGAACGGCTTCATTACTAATTGGCTGATGTATCTCCTGGTTACATCAGTAGCTATAATGGTTGATGTATCTCCTGGTTACATCAGTAGCTATAATGGTTGATGTATCTCCTGGTTACATCAGTAGCTATAATGGTTGATGTATCTCCTGGTTACATCAGTAGCTATAATGGTTGATGTATCTCCTGGTTACATCAGTAGCTATAATGGTTGATGTATCTCCTGGTTACATCAGTAGCTATAATGGTTGATGTATCTCCTGGTTACATCAGTAGCTATAATGATTGATGTATCTCCTGGTTACATCAGTAGCTATAATGATTGATGTATCTCCTGGTTATCATCAGTAGCTATAATGATTGATGTATCTCCTGGTTACATCAGTAGCTATAATGATTGATGTATCTCCTGGTTACATCAGTAGCTATAATGGTTGATGTATCTCCTGGTTACATCAGTAGCTATAATGATTGATGTATCTCCTGGTTACATCAGTAGCTATAAGGATTGATGTATCTCCTGGTTACATCAGTAGCTCTAATGATTGATGTATCTCCTGGTTACATCAGTAGCTATAATGATTGATGTATCTCCTGGTTACATCAGTAGCTATAATGGTTGATGTATCTCCTGGTTACATCAGTAGCTATAATGTTTGATGTATCTCCTGGTTACATCAGTAGCAATAATGGTTGATGTATCTCCTGGTTACATCAGTAGCTATAATGGTTGATGTGTCTTCTGGTTACATCAGTAGCTATAATGGTTGATGTATCTCCTGGTTACATCAGTAGCTATAATGGCTGATGTATCTCCTGGTTACATCAGTAGCTATAATGGTTGATGTATCTCCTAGTTACATCAGTAGCTATAATGATTGATGTATCTCCTGGTTACATCAGTAGCTATAATGGTTGATGTATCTCCTGGTTACATCAGTAGTTTTAATGGCTGATGTATCTCCTGGTTACATCAGTAGCTATAATGGTTGATGTATCTCCTGGTTACATCAGTAGCTATAATGGCCGATATATCTCATGGTTACATCAGTAGCTATAATGGCTGATACATCTCCTGGTTACATCAGTAGCTATAATGGTTGATGTATCTCCTGGTTACATCAGTAGCTATAATGGTTGATGTATCTCCTGGTTACATCAGTAGCTATAATGGCTGATATATCTCTTGGTTACATCAGTAGCTATTATGGTTGATGTATCTCCTGGTTACATCAGTAGCTATAATGGTTGATGTATCTCCTGGTTACATCAGTAGCTATAATGGCTGATGTATCTCCTGGTTACATCAGTAGCTATAATTGTTGATGTATCTCCTGGTTACATCAGTAGCTATAATGGTTGATGTATCTCCTGGTTACATCAGCAGCTATAATGGCTGATATATCTCCTGGTTACATCAGTAGCTATAATGGCTCATGTATCTCCTGGTTACATCAGTTGCTATAATGGTTGATGTATCTCCTGGTTACATCAGTAGCTATAATGGTTGATGTATCTCCTGGTTACATCAGTAGCTATAATGGCTGATATATATCCTGGTTACATAAGTAGCTATAATGGTTGATGTATCTCCTGGTTACATCAGTAGCTATAATGGTTGATGTATCTCCTGGTTACATCAGTAGCTATAATGGCTGATATATCTCCTGGTTACATCAGCAGCTATAACGGCTCATGTATCTCCTGGTTACATCAGTAGCTATAATGGTTGATGTATCTCCTGGTTACATCAGTAGTTATAATGGTTGGTGTATCTCCTGGTTACATCAGTAGTTATAATGGCTGATGTATCTCCTGGTTACATCAGTAGCTATAATGGTTGATGTATCTCCTGGTTACATCAGTAGCTATAATGGTTGATGTATCTCCTGGTTACATCAGTAGCTATAATGATTGATGTATCTCCTGGTTACATCAGTAGCTATAATGGTTGATGTATCTCCTGATTACATCAGTAGCTATAATGATTGATGTATCTCCTGGTTACATCAGTAGCTATAATGATTGATGTATCTCCTGGTTACATCAGTAGCTATAATGGTTGATGTATCTCCTGGTTACATCAGTAGCTATAATGGTTGATGTATCTCCTGGTTACATCAGTAGCTATAATGGTTGATGTATCTCCTGATTACATCAGTAGCTATAATGATTGATGTATCTCCTGGTTACATCAGTAGCTATAATGATTGATGTATCTCCTGGTTACATCAGTAGCTATAATGATTGATGTATCTCCTGGTTACATCAGTAGCTATAATGGTTGATGTATCTCCTGGTTACATCAGTAGCTATAATGGTTGATGTATCTCCTGGTTACATCAGTAGCTATAATGGTTGATGTATCTCCTGGTTACATCAGTAGCTATAATGGCAGATGTATCTCCTGGTTACATCAGTAGCTATAATGTTTGATGTATCTCCTGGTTACATCAGTAGCTATAATGATTGATGTATCTCCTGGTTACATCAGTAGCTATAATGGTTGATGTATCTCCTGGTTACATCAGTAGTTATAATGGCTGATGTATCTCCTGGTTATATCAGTAGCTATAATGGTTGATGTATCTCCTGGTTACATCAGTAGCTATAATGGCCGATATATCTCCTGGTTACATCAGTAGCTATAATGGCTGATACATCTCCTGGTTACATCAGTAGCTATAATGGTGATGTATCTCCTGGTTACATCAGTAGCTATAATGGTTGATGTATCTCCTGGTTACATCAGTAGCTATAATGGCTGATATATCTCTTGGTTACATCAGTAGCTATTATGGTTGATGTATCTCCTGGTTACATCAGTAGCTATAATGGTTGATGTATCTCCTGGTTACATCAGTAGCTATAATGGCTGATGTATCTCCTGGTTACATCAGTAGCTATAATTGTTGATGTATCTCCTGGTTACATCAGTAGCTATAATGGTTGATGTATCTCCTGGTTACATCAGTAGCTATAATGGCTGATATATCGCCTGGTTACATCAGTAGCTATAATGGCTCTTGTATCTCCTGGTTACATCAGTTGCTATAATGGTTGATGTATCTACTGGTTACATCAGTAGCTATAATGATTGATGTATCTCCTGGTTACATCAGTAGCTATAATGGCTGATATATATCCTGGTTACATCAGTAGCTATAATGGTTGATGTATCTCCTGGTTACATCAGTAGCTATAATGGTTGATTTATCTCCTGGTTACATCAGTAGCTATAATGGCTGATATATCTCCTGGTTACATCAGTAGCTATAACGGCTCATGTATCTCCTGGTTACATCAGTAGCTATAATAGTTGATGTATCTCCTGGTTACATCAGTAGTTATAATGGTTGGTGTATCTCCTGGTTACATCAGTAGTTATAATGGCTGATGTATCTCCTGGTTACATCAGTAGCTATAATGGTTGATGTATCTCCTGGATACATCAGTAGCTATAATGGTTGATGTATCTCCTGGTTACATCAGTAGCTATAATGGCTGATATATCTCCTGGTTACATCAGTAGCTATAATGGTTGATGTATCTCCTGGTTACATCGGTAGCTATAATGGTTGATGTATCTCCTGGTTACATCAGTTGCTATATTGGCTGATATATCTCCTGGTTACATCAGTAGCTATTATGGTTGATGTATCTCCTGGTTACATCAGTAGCTATAATGGTTGATGTATCTCCTGGTTACATCAGTAGCTATAATGGCTGATATATCTCCTGGTTACATCAGTAGCTATAATTGTTGATGTATCTCCTGGTTACATCAGTAGCTATAATGGTTGATGTATCTCCTGGTTACATCAGTAGCTATAATGGCTGATATATCTCCTGGTTACATCAGTAGCTATAATGGCTCATGTATCTCCTGGTTACATCAGTTGCTATAATTGTTGATGTATCTCCTGGTTACATCAGTAGCTATTATGATTGATGTATCTCCTGGTTACATCAGTAGCTATAATGGCTGATATATATCCTGGTTACATCAGTAGCTATAATGGTTGATGTATCTCCTGGTTACATCAGTAGCTATAATGGTTGATTTATCTCCTGGTTACATCAGTAGCTATAATGGCTGATATATCTCCTGGTTACATCAGTAGCTATAACGGTTCATGTATCTCCTGGTTACATCAGTAGCGATAATAGTTGATGTATCTCCTGGTTACATCAGTAGTTATAATGGTTGGTGTATCTCCTGGTTACATCAGTAGTTATAATGGCTGATGTATCTCCTGGTTACATCAGTAGCTATAATGGTTGATGTATCTCCTGGTTACATCAGTAGCTATAATGGTTGATGTATCTCCTGGTTACATCAGTAGCTATAATGGCTGATATATCTCCTGGTTACATCAGTAGCTATAATGGTTGATGTATCTCCTGGTTACATCAGTATCTATAATGGCTGATATATCTCCTGGTTTCATCAGTAGCTATAATTGTTGATGTATCTCCTGGTTACATCAGTTGCTGTAATGGTTGATGTATCTCCTGGTTACATCAGTAGCTATAATGGTTGATGTATCTCCTGGTTACATCAGTAGCTATAATGGCTGATATATCTCCTGGTTACATCAGTAGCTATAATGGCTCATGTATCTCCTGGTTACAAAAATTGCTGTAATGGTTGATGTATCTCCTGGTTACATCAGTAGCTATAATGGTTGATGTATCTCCTGGTTACATCAGTAGCTATAATGGTTGATGTTTCTCCTGGTTACATCAGTAGCTATGATGGCTGATATATCTCCTGGTTACATCAGTAGCTATAATTGTTGATGTATCTCCTGGCTACATCAGTAGCTATAATGGTTGATGAATCTCCTGGTTACATCAGTAGCTATAATGGTTGATGTATCTCCTGGTTACATCAGTAGCTATAATGGCTGATGTATCTCCTGGTTACATCAGTAGCTATAATGGTTGATGTATCTCCTGGTTACATCAGTAGCTATAATGGTTGATGTATCTCCTGGTTACATCAGTAGCTATAATGGTTGATGTATCTCCTGGTTACATCAGTAGCTATAATGGTTGATGAATCTCCGGGTTACATCAGTAGCTATAATGGCTGATGTATCTCCTGGTTACATCAGTAGCTATAATGGCTGATGTATTTTTTGGTTATATCAGTAGCTATAATGGTTGATGTATCTCCTGGTTACATCAGTAGCTATAATGGTTGATGTATATCCTGGTTACATCAGTAGCTATAATGGCTCATGTATCTCCTGGTTACATCAGTAGCTATATTGGCTGATGTATCTCCTGGGTACATCAGTAGGTATAATGGTTGATGTATCTCCTGGTTACATCAGTAGCTATAATGGCTGATGTATCTCCTGGTTACATCAGTAGCTATAATGGCTGATGTATGTCCTAGTTACATCAGTAGCGATAATGGTTGATGCATGTCCTGGTTACATCAGTAGCTATAATGGTTGATGTATCTCCTGGTTACATCAGTAGCTATGATGGCTAATATATCTCCTGCTTACATCAGTAGCTATAATGGTTGATGTATCTCCTGGTTACATCAGTAGCTATAATTGTTGATGTATCTCCTGGTTACATCAGTAGCTATAACTGTTGATGTATCTCCTGGTTACATCAGTAGCTATAATGGTTAATGTATCTCCTGGTTACATCAGTAGCTATAATGATTGATGTATCTTCTGGTTACGTCAGTAGCAATTATGGCTGATGTATCTCCTGGTTACATCAGCACTTATAATGGCTGATGTATCTCCTGGTTACATCAGTAGTTATAATGGATGATGTATCTCCTGGTTACATCAGTACTTATAATGGCTGATGTATCTCCTGGATACATCAGTAGCTATAATGGTTGATGTATCTCCTGGTTACATCAGTAGCTATAATGGTTGATGTACTCCTGGTTACATCAATAGTTATAATGGATGATGTATCTCCTGGTTACATCAGTACTTATAATGGCTGATATATCTCCTGGTTTCATCAGTAGCTATAATTGTTGATGTATCTCCTGGTTACATCAGTAGGTATAATAGCTGATGTATCTCCTGGTTACATCAGTAGCTATAATGGCTGATGTATCTCCTGGTTACACCAGAAGCTATAATGGTTGATGTATCTCTTGGTTACATCAGTATCTATAATGGTTCATGTATGTCCTGCTTACATCAGTAGCTCTAATGGTTGATGTATCTCCTGGTTACATGAGTAGCTATAATAACTGATGTATCTCCTGGTTACATCAGTAATTATAATGGTTGATATATCTCCTGGTTACATCAGTAGCAATAATGGTTGATGTATCTCCTGGTTATATCAGCAGATATAATGACTGATGTCTCTCCTGGTTACATCAGTAGCTATAATGGCTGATGTATCTCCTGGTTACATCATTAGCTATAATGGTTGTTGTATCTCCTGGTTACATCAGCAGATATAATGGCTGATGTCTCTCCTGGTTACATCAGTAGCTATAATGGCTGATGTATCTCCTGGTTACATCAGTAGCTACAATGGTTGATGTATCTCCTGGTTACATCAGTAGCTATAATGGTTGATGTATCTCCTGGTTACATCAGTAGCTATAGTGGTTTATGTATCTACTGGTTACATCCTGGTTACATCAGTAGCTATAATGGTTGATGTATCTCCTGGTTACATCAGTAGCTATAATGGTTGATGTATCTCCTGGTTACATCAGTAGCTATAATGGCTGATATATCTCCTGGTTACATCAGTAGCTATAATGGCTGATATATCTCCTGGTTACATCAGTAGCTATAATGGCTCATGTATCTCCTGGTTACATCAGTTGCTGTAATGGTTGATGTATCTCCTGGTTACATCAGTAGCTATAATGGTTGATGTATCTCCTGGTTACATCAGAAGCTATAATGGTTGATGTTTCTCCTGGTTACATCAGTAGCTATTATGGTTGATGTATCTCCTGGTTACATCAGTAGCTATAATGGTTGATGTATCTCCTGGTTACATCAGTAGCTATAATGGCTGATGTATCTCCTGGTTACATCAGTAGCTATAATTGTTGATGTATCTCCTGGTTACATCAGTAGCTATAATGGTTGATGTATCTCCTGGTTACATCAGTAGCTATAATGGCTGATATATCTCCTGGTTACATCAGTAGCTATAATGGCTCAAGTATCTCCTGGTTACATCAGTTGCTATAATGGTTGATGTATCTCCTGGTTACATCAGTAGCTATAATGATTGATGTATCTCCTGGTTACATCAGTAGCTATAATGGCTGATATATATCCTGGTTACATCAGTAGCTATAATGGTTGATGTATCTCCTGGTTACATCAGTAGCTATAATGGTTGATTTATCTCTTGGTTACATCAGTAGCTATAATGGCTGATATATCTCCTGGTTACATCAGTAGCTATAACGGCTCATGTATCTCCTGGTTACATCAGTAGCTATAATAGTTGATGTATCTCCTGGTTACATCAGTAGTTATAATGGTTGGTGTATCTCCTGGTTACATCAGTAGTTATAATGGCTGATGTATCTCCTGGTTACATCAGTAGCTATAATGGTTGATGTATCTCCTGGTTACATCAGTAGCTATAATGGTTGATGTATCTCCTGGTTACATCAGTAGCTATAATGGTTGATGTATCTCCTGTTTACATCAGTAGCTATAATGGTTGATGTATCTCCTGGTTACATCAGTTGCTATAATGGCTGATATATCTCCTGGTTACATCAGTAGCTATTATGGTTGATGTATCTCCTGGTTACATCAGTAGCTATAATGGTTGATGTATCTCCTGGTTACATCAGTAGCTATAATAGCTGATGTATCTCCTGGTTACATCAGTAGCTATAATTGTTGATGTATCTCCTGGTTACATCAGTAGCTATAATGGTTGATGTATCTCCTGGTTACATCAGTAGCTATAATGGCTGATATATCTCCTGGTTACATCAGTAGCTATAATGGCTCATGTATCTCCTGGTTACATCAGTTGCTATAATTGTTGATGTATCTCCTGGTTACATCAGTAGCTATAATGATTGATGTATCTCCTGGTTACATCAGTAGCTATAATGGCTGATATATATCCTGGTTACATCAGTAGCTATAATGGTTGATGTATCTCCTGGTTACATCAGTAGCTATAATGGTTGATTTATCTCCTGGTTACATCAGTAGCTATAATGGCTGATATATCTCCTGGTTACATCAGTAGCTATAACGGCTCATGTATCTCCTGGTTACATCAGTAGCGATAATAGTTGATGTATCTCCTGGTTACATCAGTAGTTATAATGGTTGGTGTATCTCCTGGTTACATCAGTAGTTATAATGGCTGATGTATCTCCTGGTTACATCAGTAGCTATAATGGTTGATGTATCTCCTGGTTACATCAGCAGATATAAAGGCTGATGTCTCTCCTGGTTACATCAGTAGCTATAATGGCTGATGTATCTCCTGGTTACATCAGTAGCTACAATGGTTGATGTATCTCCTGGTTACATCAGTAGCTATAATGGTTGATGTATCTCCTGGTTACATCAGTAGCTATAGTGGTTTATGTATCTACTGGTTACATCCTGGTTACATCAGTAGCTATAATGGTTGATGTATCTCCTGGTTACATCAGTTGCTGTAATGGTTGATGTATCTCCTGGTTACATCAGTAGCTATAATGGTTGATGTATCTCCTGGTTACATCAGTAGCTATAATGGCTGATATATCTCCTGGTTACATCAGTAGCTATAATGGCTCATGTATCTCCTGGTTACATCAGTTGCTGTAATGGTTGATGTATCTCCTGGTTAAATCAGTAGCAATAATGGTTGATGTATCTCCTGGTTACATCTGTAGCTATAATGGTTGATGTTTCTCCTGGTTACATCAGTAGCTATGATGGCTGATATATCTCCTGGTTACATCAGTAGCTATAATTGTTGATGTATCTCCTGGCTACATCAGTAGCTATAATGGTTGATGAATCTCCTGGTTACATCAGTAGCTATAATGGTTGATGTATCTCCTGGTTACATCAGTAGCTATAATGGCTGATGTATCTCCTGGTTACATCAGTAGCTATAATGTTTGATGTATCTCCTGGTTACATCAGTAGCTATAATGGTTGATGTATCTCCTGGTTACATCAGTAGCTATAATGGTTGATGTATCTCCTGGTTACATCAGTAGCTATAATGGTTGATGAATCTCCGGGTTACATCAGTAGCTATAATGGCTGATGTATCTCCTGGTTACATCAGTAGCTATAATGGCTGATGTATTTTTTGGTTATATCAGTAGCTATAATGGTTGATGTATCTCCTGGTTACATCAGTAGCTATAATGGTTGATGTATCTCCTGGTTACATCAGTAGCTATAATGGCTCATGTATCTCCTGGTTACATCAGTAGCTATATTGGCTGATGTATCTCCTGGGTACATCAGTAGGTATAATGGTTGATGTATCTCTTGGTTACATCAGTAGCTATAATGGCTGATGTATCTCCTGGTTACATCAGTAGCTATAATGGCTGATGTATCACCTGGTTACATCAGTAGCTATAATGGTTGATGTATCTCCTGGGTACATCAGTAGCTATAATGGTTGATGTATCTCCTGGTTACATCAGTAGCTATAATGGTTGATGTATCTCCTGGTTACATCAGTAGCTATAATGGTTGATGTATCTTCTGGTTACATCAGAAGCTATAATGGCTGATGTATCTCCTAGTTACATCAGTAGCGATAATGGTTGATGCATGTCCTGGTTACATCAGTAGCTATAATGGTTGATGTATCTCCTGGTTACATCAGTAGCTATGATGGCTAATATATCTCCTGCTTACATCAGTAGCTATAATGGTTGATGTATCTCCTGGTTACATCAGTAGCTATAATTGTTGATGTATCTCCTGGTTACATCAGTAGCTATAACGGTTGATGTATCTCCTGGTTACATCAGTAGCTATAATGGTTAATGTATCTCCTGGTTACATCAGTAGCTATAATGATTGATGTATCTTCTGGTTACGTCAGTAGCAATTATGGCTGATGTATCTCCTGGTTACATCAGCACTTGTAATGGCTGATGTATCTCCTGGTTACATCAGTAGTTATAATGGATGATGTATCTCCTGGTTACATCAGTACTTATAATGGCTGATGTATCTCTTGGATACATCAGTAGCTATAATGGTTGATGTATCTCCTGGTTACATCAGTAGCTATAATGGTTGATGTACTCCTGGTTACATCAATAGTTATAATGGATGATGTATCTCCTGGTTACATCAGTACTTATAATGGCTGATATATCTCCTGGTTTCATCAGTAGCTATAATTGTTGATGTATCTCCAAGTTACATCAGTAGGTATAATAGCTGATGTATCTCCTAGTTACATCAGTAGCTATAATGGCTGATGTATCTCCTGGTTACACCAGTAGCTATAATGGTTGATGTATCTCTTGGTTACATCAGTATCTATAATGGTTCATGTATCTCCTGCTTACATAAGTAGCTCTAATGGTTGATGTATCTCCTGGTTACATGAGTAGCTATAATAACTGATGTATCTCCTGGTTACATCAGTAATTATAATGGTTGATATATCTCCTGGTTACATCAGTAGCAATAATGGTTGATGTATCTCCTGGTTATATCAGCAGATATAATGACTGATGTCTCTCCTGGTTACATCAGTAGCTATAATGGCTGATGTATCTCCTGGTTACATCAGTAGCTATAATGGTTGTTGTATCTCCTGGTTACATCAGCAGATATAATGGCTGATGTCTCTCCTGGTTACATGAGTAGCTATAATGGCTGATGTATCTCCTGGTTACATCAGTAGCTACAATGGTTGATGTATCTCCTGGTTACATCAGTAGCTATAATGGTTGATGTATCTCCTGGTTACATCAGTAGCTATAGTGGTTTATGTATCTACTGGTTACATCCTGGTTACATCAGTAGCTATAATGGTTGATGTATCTCCTGGTTACATCAGTAGCTATAATGGTTGATATATCTTCTTGTTTAGTCAGTAGCTATAATGGCTGATGTATCTCCTGGTTACATCAGTAGCTATAATGGCTGAAGTGTCTCCTGGTTACATCAGTAGCTATAATGGTTGATGTATCTTCTGGTTACGTCAGTAGCTATAATGGCTGATGTATCTCCTGGTTACATCAGCATCTATAATGGTTGATGTATCTCCTGGTTACATCAGTAGCTATAATGGTTGATGTATCTCCTGGTTACATCAGTATCTATAATGGTTTATGTATCTCCTGGTTACATCACTAGCTATAATGGTTGATGTATCTCCTGGTTACATCAGCACTTATAATGGCTGATATATCTCCTGGTTGCATCAGTAGCTCTAATGGTTGATGTATCTCCTGGTTACATCGGTAGCTATAATGGTTGATGTATCTCCTGGTTACATCAGTAGCTATAATGGTTGATGTATCTCCTGGTTACATCAGTAGCTATAATGGTTGATGTATCTCCTGGTTACATCAGTAGTTATAATGGTTGATGTATCTCCTGGTTACATCAGCACATATAATGGCTGATGTATCTCCTGGTTACATCAGTAGCTATAATGGTTGATGTATCTCCTGGTTACATCAGTAGCTATAATGGTTGACGTATCTCCTGGTTACATCATTAGCTATAATGGTTGGTGAATCTCCTGGTTACATCAGTAGCTATGATGGTTTGTGTATCTCCTGGTTACATCACTATTTTTGTCTGATGTATCTCCTGGTTACATCTGTAGTTATAATGGCTGATGTATCTCTTGGTTACATCAGTAGCTATAATGGTTGCTGTATTTCCTGGTTACATCAGTATTTATAATGGCTGATGTATCTCCTGGTTACATTAGTAGCTATAATGGTTGATGTATCTTCTGGTTACATCAGTAGTTATAATGTCTGATGTATCTCCTGGTTACATCATTAGCTATAATGGCTGATGTATCTCCTGGGCACATCAGTAGTTATAATGTCTGATGTATCTCCTGGTTACATCAGTATGTATAATGGCTGATGTATCTCCTTGCTACATCAGTATGTATAATGTCTGATATATCTCCTGCCCACATCAGTATGTATAATGTCTGATGTATCTCCTGGCCACATCAGTATGTACAATGGCTGATGTATCTCCTGGCCACATCAGTATGTATAATGGCTGATGTATCTCCTGGCTACATCAGTATGTATAATGGCTGATATATCACCATCTTCTGTCCACATCAGTATGTATAATGACTGATGTATCTCCTGGCCACATCAGTATGTATAATGTCTGATGTATCTCCTGGCCACATCTGTATGTATAATGTCTGATGTATCTCCTGGCCACATCAGTAGATATAATGGCTGATGTATCTCCTGGCCACATCAGTATGTATAACGGCTGATGTATCTCTTGGCCACATCAGTATGTATAATGGCTGATGTATCTCCTGGCCACATCAGTATGTATAATGGCTGATGTATCTCCTGGCCATATCAGTATGTATAATCTCTGATGTATCTCCTGGCCACATCAGTATGTATAATGGCTGATGTATCTCCTGGTTACATCATTAGCTATAATGGCTGATGTATCTCCTGGCCACATTAGTAGATATAATGGCTGATGTATCTCCTGGCCTCATCAGTATGTATAATGGCTGATGTATCTCCTGGTTACATCATTAGCTATAATGGCTGATGTATCTCCTGGCCACATCAGTAGATATAATGGCTGATGTATCTCCTGGCCACATCAGTATGTATAATGGCTGATGTATCTCCTGGCCACATCAGTATGTATAATGGCTGATGTATCTCCTGGCCACATCAGTATGTATACTGGCTGATGTATCTCCTGGCCACATCAGTATGTATAATTGCTGATGTATCTCCTGGCCACATCAGTATGTATAATGGCTGATGTATCTCCTGGCCATATCAGTATGTATAATAGCTTATGTATCTCCTGGCCACATCAGTATGTATAATGGCTGATGTATCTCCTGGCCATATCAGTATGTATAATGGCTGATGTATCTCCTGGCCACATCAGTATGTATAATGGCTGAGGTATCTCCTGGCCATATCAGTATGTATAATAGCTTATGTATCTCCTGGCCACATCAGTATGTATAATGGCTGATGTATCTCCTGGCCACATCAGTATGTATAATGGCTTATGTATCTCCTGGCCACATCAGTATGTATAATGGCTGATGTATCTCCTGGCCACTTCAGTAGATATAATGGCTGATGTATCTCCTGGCCACATCACTATGTATTATGGCTGATGTATCTCCTGGCCACATCAGTATGTATAATGGCTGATGTATCTCCTGGCCACATCAGTATGTATAATGGCTGATGTATCTCCTGGCCACATCAGTATGTATAATGGCTGATGTATCTCCTGGTCACATCAGTATGTATAATGGCTGATGTATCTCCTGGCCACATCAGTATGTATAATGGCTGATGTATCTCCTGGCCACATCAGTATGTATAATATCTGATGTATCTCCTTGCCACATCAGTATGTATAATGGCTGATGTATCTCCTAGCCATATCAGTATGTATAATCTCTGATGTATCTCCTGGCCACATCAGTTTGTATAATTGCTGATGTATCTCCTGGTTACATCATTAGCTATAATGGCTGATGTATCTCCTGGCCACATTAGTAGATATAATGGCTGGTGTATCTCCTGGCCTCATCAGTATGTGTAATGGCTGATGTATCTCCTGGTTACATCATTAGCTATAATAGCTGATGTATCTCCTGGCAACATCAGTAGATATAATGGCTGATGTATCTCCTGGCCACATCAGTATGTATAATGGCTGATGTATCTCCTGGCCACATCAGTATGTATAATGGCTGATGTATCTCCTGGCCACATCAGTATGTATAATGGCTGATGTATCTCCTGACCACATCAGTAGATATAATGGTTGATGTATCTCCTGGCCACATCAGTATGTACAATGGCTGATGTATCTCCTGTCCACATCAGTATGTATGATTGCTGATGTATCTCCTGGCCACATCAGTATGTATAATGGCTGATGTATCTCCTGGCCATATCAGTATGTATAATAGCTTATGTATCTCCTGGCCACATCAGTATGTATAATGGCTGATGTATCTCCTGGCCACATCAGTATGTATAATGGCTGATGTATCTTCTGGCCACATCAGTATGTATAATGGGTGATGTATCTCCTGGCCACATCAGTATGTATAATGGCTGATGTTTCTCCTGGCCATATCAGCATGTGTAATAGCTTATGTGTCTCCTGGCCACATCAGTATGTATAATGGCTGATGTATCTCCTGGCCACATCAGTATGTATAATGGCTGATGTATCTCCTGGCCACATCAGTATGTATAATGGCTGATGTATCTCCTGGCCACATCAGTAGATATAATTTCTGATGTATCTCCTGGCCACATCAGTATGTATTATGGCTGATGTATCTCCTGGCCACATCAGTATGTATAATGGCTGATGTGTCTCCTGGCCACATCAGAATGTATAATGGCTGATGTATCTCCTGGCCATATCAGTATGTATAATAGCTTATGTATCTCCTGGCCACATCAGTATGTATAATGGCTGATGTATCTCCTGGCCACATCAGTATGTATAATGGCTGATGTATCTCCTGGCCACATCAGTAAGTATATTGGCTGATGTATCTCCTGGCCACATCAGTTTGTATAATGGCTGATGTATCTCCTGGCCATATCAGTATGTATAATAGCTTATGTATCTCCTGGCCACATAAGTATGTATAATGGCTGATGTATCTCCTGGCCACATCAGTATGTATAATGGCTGATGTATCTCCTGGCCACATCAGTTTGTATAATGGCTGATGTATCTCCTTGCCACATCAGTAGATATAATGGGTGATGTATCTCCTGGCCACATCAGTATGTATTATGGCTGATGTATCTCCTGGCCACATCAGTATGTATAATGGCTGATGTATCTCCTGGCCACATCAGTATGTATAATGCTGATGTATCTCCTGGCCACATCAGTATGTATAATGGCTGATGTATCTCCTGGCCACATCAGAAGATATAATGGCTGATGCATCTTTTGGCCACATCAGTGTGTATAATGGGTGATGTATCTCCTGGCCACATCAGTAGATATAATGGCTGATGTATCTCCTGGCCACATCAGTATGTATAATGTCTGATGTATCTCCTAGCCACATCAGTATGTATAATGGCTGATGTATCTCCTGGCCACATCACTATGTATGATGGCTGATGTATCTCCTGGCCACATCAGTATGTGTAATGGCTGATGTATCTCCTGGCCACATCAGTATGTATAATGGCTGACGTATCTCCTGGCCACATCAGTATGTATAATGGCTGATGTATCTCCTGGCCACATCAGTATGTATAATGGCTGATGTATCTCCTGGCCACATCAGTAGATATAATGGCTGATGTATCTCCTGGCCACATCAGTGTGTATAATGGCTGATGTATCTTCTGGCCACATCAGTTTGTATAATGGCTGATGTATCTCCTGGCCACATCAGTATGTATAATGACTGATGTATCTCCTAGCCACATCAGTATGTATAATGGCTGATGTATCTCCTGGCCACATCAGTATGTATAATGGCTGATGTATCTCCTAGCCACATCAGTATGTATAATGGGTGATGTATCTCCTGGCCACATCAGTATGTATAATGGCTGATGTATCTCCTGGCAACATCAGTATGTATAATGGCTGATGTATCTCCTGGCCACATCAGTATGTATAATGGCTGATGTATCTCCTGGCCACATCAGTATGTATAATGCTGATGTATCTCCTGGCCACATCAGTATGTATAATGGCTGATGTATCTCCTGGCCACATCAGAAGATATAATGGCTGATGCATCTTTTGGCCACATCAGTGTGTATAATGGGTGATGTATCTCCTGGCCACATCAGTAGATATAATGGCTGATGTATCTCCTGGCCACATCAGTATGTATAATGTCTGATGTATCTCCTAGCCACATCAGTATGTATAATGGCTGATGTATCTCCTGGCCACATCAGTATGATGGCTGATGTATCTCCTGGCCACATCAGTATGTGTAATGGCTGATGTATCTCCTGGCCACATCAGTATGTATAATGGCTGACGTATCTCCTGGCCACATCAGTATGTATAATGGCTGATGTATCTCATCAGTAGATATAATGGCTGATGTATCTCCTGGCCACATCAGTGTGTATAATGGCTGATGTATCTTCTGGCCACATCAGTTTGTATAATGGCTGATGTATCTCCTGGCCACATCAGTATGTATAATGACTGATGTATCTCCTAGCCACATCAGTATGTATAATGGCTGATGTATCTCCTGGCCACATCAGTATGTATAATGGCTGATGTATCTCCTAGCCACATCAGTATGTATAATGGGTGATGTATCTCCTGGCCACATCAGTATGTATAATGGCTGATGTATCTCCTGGCAACATCAGTATGTATAATGGCTGATGTATCTCCTGGCCACATCAGTATGTATAATGGCTGATGTATCTCCTGGCCACATCACCAGCTATAAAGTTCATCTTTTGTAGCGAGAAATTTTTCACGGAAATAAATTAGTTGATATAACTTGAAATTACAATAATCCTGGTGATAACTAAACATTGAGTGACATCAGTTCTGATTTTACTTATGTTGATTTATATTCACTAAATAGAAGACTGTTTAGGAGAAAAATTTTATTTTTCTTGAAATTTTTCAAAACTTTGAATAGTGTGATATAGAAAAATGATCTCAGATTCCCGATAATTATTAATGGATTTTAATAAAAGAAAATTGAGTTTGAACATTGAACTTTTTAAATTTTAATTTGGCAATTTTAGTAACTAAATTATGTTTCTTTGTCATAACTAAAGAATGCCTCTTTTGGTTGGCTTCAAACTCTTAGGTGTTGTTGAATCTTAATTGGAAGCTTTTCTATGTTTAATTTGTGTTTTGTATGAACCAGTTTGTTAATTTTCATAATTTTTGCCTAAACATTGGGCTTTAAAAAAAATAAATATTTTTCTTTATATGAATGCAGGAAATTTTAAATGGATACGAACTACAAAAATAAAATTGAGAAATATTAAAAAAATCAAAGTTTATTATTTTCAAGAGTTTAATGAGCCCTTAAATACTGTAAATCTTAATACAAGAAATTAGAAGAGGTGAAGAGAGGAGGAGATAAAGATCAAAAGAAGTTTGAAGCATTTAATAATGTAATGATCAAAGTTAGAAAAGTTGTAAATGAGAGACACTTAAACAACACTGAATATGTTAAGGCTAGAAGAAGGGTAGACAGTTTTGTAGGGGACCAGTTAATAGGATGATTGTGATTTTCAATATGACAGAAAAGAACATCGGCAAGTCTAGCACTCATAACGAGGTCGTCCAGTTTCTGCAGAGTATTGGAGACGACTGGAGGAGCAGAGTGGCAGGGGGAGAGGTAAGAACTAGAGCTCAATAAAGAGTATGAATTAGGCTGAAAGTGTTGTTAAGATTTAGGACTAAGACTGTAAATACAAAGAAACCAAAGAACAGGA
This sequence comes from Cherax quadricarinatus, assembly GCF_038502225.1. Classification (NCBI taxonomy): domain Eukaryota; kingdom Metazoa; phylum Arthropoda; class Malacostraca; order Decapoda; family Parastacidae; genus Cherax; species Cherax quadricarinatus. The sequence goes on along the minus strand of NC_091360.1, from coordinate 20,814,580 downwards.
GATTTCACAGGAGTAAAGTTTGGGAGAGAAGACAGTTTGTGTGAGTGGGTAGAGTTAATGAAATCGGAAGGGTAGCAAAAAGCGAGAGAACGAAATGCGAACAGTGTAAATTTCCGAGTCTAGAATCTGTAGGTCAAAGATACAGAAGGCGTGGAGAAAGAGACAAACAAAAAAAAAGCTTTTCTTGACAGAGGAAGCGTGGAAGGAAAAGCACTCTGTATTGACTTGCTATATAAGAAAAAAGAAAAAAAAAACTGTGGGAGTGATGGACATATACATCAAGAGATGGAGTAAGATTGTTAAATATATCGAGAAATAGCTGGAAGAGACTAAAGTCATGTGGCCAAAGAAAAAAGACTCACAGCAAAGTCAGAGTGACGGGTGCACCCTAAAAGTAGGAAATAGCAATTTCGAAATATTCCATATAAATGTTAGCAAGAACTAGAAGTAGAGGGAAGCACAAAGCAACACTAAATGATTCAGAGTAAAGTTTACCATGAAAGGAAAAGAAGTTGGAGTCCACACAAAGTTTGTGAATAAGGTCACGAAGGACATCATTTGTATAGGGAGATGAAGTAGCCTTGTACCGTAAGAAATTTGAGAATTCTTTCGATGAAGTTTTGAGTGACGGAGGTGAACAGGAGAAGAATTTCCCAAAAGGAGTGAGAGTTTTGGCCAGCCAACAGACAAGAAAATAAGAGATAGAACCTCTGGAGGAAATGATGGGACGAAGAGAAACGCCAAGTTTGTGAATTTGATTAAGACCATAGAAATAAGGGAGAGAGGGACACATAACATGGAAACGTTGAATAAGGTTAGTCAGGAGGACAAAAATTAGAGTGCGAAGTTTATGATTTAAAATCCTCTTGTTGCAATCAAGAGCCGTGGAGGCGAGACGAGGGTAGTTGGTGAGTTCTGCAGAGTGCAAGACTTGGGGGCGAGACGAGGGTAGTTGGTGAGTCAGAGTGCAAGACTTGGAGACGAGACGAGGGTAGTTGGTGAGTCAGAGAGCAAGACTTGGAGACGAGACGAGGGTAGTTGGTGAGTCAGAGTGCAAGACTTGGAGACGAGACGAGGGTAGTTGGTGAGTCAGAGTGCAAGACTTGGAGGCGAGACGAGGGTAATTGAGTCAGAGTGCAAGACTCCGGATTTTCCCAAATAGCCTTCACTATCGAGGACAACCTCTGTCAAAAAGAAGGATAATAATATTAGTAATAAATTAAAGAGAAGGAAAGGTAAATTGATAATGACGAGGAAAGTGGCAATTCGTAGACAACAGGTTATCCGGGACAGTTTAAAGAACACCACGAAACGTGGAGAAGTAACGAAATTTTCGAGAGACTCACGAAAGAAAACAAAGTAACTAATTAAGACGATACCATCATTAGGGAAATGGGAAATGGCAAAAAAAAAAAAAAAAAAAAAAAATCCAAGAAATTCAAGCTAATGTAGGGAGAGTGTAACAGTCAGTAATGGAGAGTGTAACACCTTCAGTGAGGGAGAGTGTAACACCGTCAGTGAGGGAGAGTGTAACACCGTCAGTGAGGGAGAGCGTAACAGTCAGCAATGGAGAGTGTAACACCGTCAGTGAGGGAGAGTGTAACACCGTCAGTGAGGGAGAGTGTAACAGTCAGTAATGGAGAGTGTAACACCGTCAGTGAGGGAGAGTGTAACACCGAAAGTGAGGGAGAGTGTAACAGTCAGTAATGGAGAGTGTAACACCGTCAGTGAGGGAGAGTGTAACAGTCAGTAATAGAGAGTGTAACACCGTCAGTGAGGGAGAGTGTAACACCGTCAGTGAGGGAGAGTGTAACACCGTCAGTGAGGGAGAGTGTAACACCGTCAGTGAGGGAGAGTGTAACACCGTCAGTGAGGGAGAGTGTAACAGTCAGTAACGGAGGGTGTAACACCGTCAGTGAGGGAGAGTGTAACACCGTCAGTGAGGGAGAGTGTAACACCGTCAGTGAGGGAGAGTGTAACACCGTCAGTGAGGGAGAGTGTAACACCGTCAGTGAGGGAGAGTGTAACACCGTCAGTGAGGGAGAGTGTAACACCGTCAGTGAGGGAGAGTGTAACAGTCAGTAATGGAGAGTGTAACACCGTCAGTGAGGGAGAGTGTAACACCGTCAGTGAGGGAGAGTGTAACAGTCAGTGAGGGAGAGTGTAACACCGTCAGTGAGGGAGAGTGTAACACTGTCAGTGAGGGAGAGTGTAACAGTCAGTAATGGAGAGTGTAACACCGTCAGTGAGGGAGAGTGTAACACCGTCAGTGAGGGAGAGTGTAACACCGTCAGTGAGGGAGAGTGTAACACCGTCAGTGAGGGAGAGTGTAACACCGTCAGTGAGGGAGAGTGTAACAGTCAGTAACGGAGGGTGTAACACCGTCAGTGAGGGAGAGTGTAACACCGTCAGTGAGGGAGAGTGTAACACCGTCAGTGAGGGAGAGTGTAACACCGTCAGTGAGGGAGAGTGTAACACCGTCAGTGAGGGAGAGTGTAACAGTCAGTAATGGAGAGTGTAACACCGTCAGTGAGGGAGAGTGTAACACCGTCAGTGAGGGAGAGTGTAACAGTCAGTGAGGGAGAGTGTAACACCGTCAGTGAGGGAGAGTGTAACACTGTCAGTGAGGGAGAGTGTAACAGTCAGTAATGGAGAGTGTAACACCGTCAGTGAGGGAGAGTGTAACACCGTCAGTGAGGGAGAGTGTAACACCGTCAGTGAGGGAGAGTGTAACACCGACAGTGGGGGAGAGTGTAACACCGTCAGTGGGGGAGAATGTAACACCGACAGTGGGGGAGAGTGTAACACCGTCAGTGAGGGAGAGTGTAACACCGTCAGTGAGGGAGAGTGTAACACCGTCAGTGAGGGAGAGTGTAACACCGACAGTGGGGAAGAGTGTAACACCGTCAGTGGGGGAGAGTGTAACACCGTCAGTGGGGGAGAGTGTAACACCGTCAGTGGGGGAGAGTGTAACACCGTCAGTGGGGGAGAGTGTAACACCGTCAGTGGGGGAGAGTGTAACACCGTCAGAGGGGGAGAGTGTAACACCGTCAGTGGGGGAGAGTGTAACACTGTCAGTGAAGGAGAGTGTAACACCGTCAGTGGGGGAGAGTGTAACACCGTCAGTGGGGGAGAGTGTAATATCGTCAGTGAGGGAGAGTGTAACACCGTCAGTGGGGGAGAGTGTAACACCGTCAGTGAGGGAGAGTGTAACACCGTCAGTGAGGGAGAGTGTAACACCGTCAGTGAGGGAGAGTGTAACACCGACAGTGGGGAAGAGTGTAACACCGTCAGTGGGGGAGAGTGTAACACCGTCAGTGGGGGAGAGTGTAACACCGTCAGTGGGGGAGAGTGTAACACCGTCAGTGGGGGAGAGTGTAACACCGTCAGTGGGGGAGAGTGTAACACCGTCAGAGGGGGAGAGTGTAACACCGTCAGTGGGGGAGAGTGTAACACTGTCAGTGAAGGAGAGTGTAACACCGTCAGTGGGGGAGAGTGTAACACCGTCAGTGGGGGAGAGTGTAATATCGTCAGTGAGGGAGAGTGTAACACCGTCAGTCAGTCAGTGGGGGAGAGTGTAACACCGTCAGTAACACCGTCAGTGGGGGAGAGTGTAACACCGTCAGTGGGGGAGAGTGTAACACCGACAGTGGGGGAGAGTGTAACACCGTCAGTGGGGGAGAGTGTAACACCGTCAGTGGGGGAGAGTGTAACACCGTCAGTGGGGGAGAGTGTAACACCGACAGTGGGGGAGAGTGTAACACCGTCAGTGGGGGAGAGTGTAACACTGACAGTGGGGGAGAGTGTAACACCGTCAGTGGGGGAGAGTGTAACACCGTCAGTGGGGGAGAGTGTAACACCGTCAGTGGGGGAGAGTGTAACACCGTCAGTGGGGGAGAGTGTAACACCGTCAGTGGGGGAGAGTGTAACACCGTCAGTGGGGGAGAGTGTAACACCGTCAGTGGGGGAGAGTGTAACACCGACAGTGGGGGAGAGTGTAACACCGTCAGTGGGGAAGAGTGTAACACCGTCAGTGGGGGAGAGTGTAACACCGTCAGTGGGGGAGAGTGCAACACCCTCAGTGGAAGAGAGTGTAACACCGTCAGTGGGGGAGAGTGTAACACCGTCAGTGGGGGAGAGTGTAACACCGTCAGAGGGGGAGAGTGTAACACCGTCAGTGAGGGAGAGTGTAACACCGTCAGTGGGGGAGAGTGTAACACCGTCAGTGGGGGAGAGTGTAACACCGTCAGTGGGGGAGAGTGTAACACCGTCAGTGGGGGAGAGTGTAACACCGTCAGTGGGGGAGAGTGTAACACCGACAGTGAGGGAGAGTGTAACACCGTCAGTGGGGGAGAGTGTAACACCGTCAGTGGGGGAGAGTGTAACACCGTCAGTGGGGGAGAGTGTAACACCGTCAGTGAGGGAGAGTGTAACACCGTCAGTGGGGGAGAGTGTAACACCGTCAGTGAGGGAGAGTGTAACACCGTCAGTGGGGGAGAGTGTAACACCATCAGTGAGGGAGAGTGTAACACCGTCAGTGAGGGAGAGTGTAACACCGTCAGTGGGGGAGAGTGTAACACCGTCAGTGGGGGAGAGTGTAACACCGTCAGTGGGGGAGAGTGTAACACCGTCAGTGAGGGAGAGTGTAACACCGTCAGTGAGGGAGAGTGTAACACCGTCAGTGAGGGACAGTGTAACACCGTCAGTGGGGGAGAGTGTAACACCGTCAGTGGGGGAGAGTGTAACACCGTCAGTGGGGGAGAGTGTAACACCGTCAGTGGGGGAGAGTGTAACACCGTCAGTGGGGGAGAGTGTAACACCGTCAGTGGGGGAGAGTGTAACACCGTCAGTGAGGGAGAATGTAACACCGTCAGTGAGGGAGAGTGTAACACCGTCAGTGAGGGACAGTGTAACACCGTCAGTGGGGGAGAGTGTAACACCGTCAGTGGGGGAGAGAGTAACACCGTCAGTGGGGGAGAGTGTAACACCGTCAGTGGGGGAGAGTGTAACACCGTCAGTGAGGGAGAGTGTAACACCGTCAGTGGGGGAGAGTGTAACACCGTCAGTGGGGGAGAGTGTAACACCGTCAGTGAGGGAGAGTGTAACACAGTTCTTCCATATTTTATTACTACTACTACTACAACTTATATCACTACCACTACTACTACTACTACTACTACTACTACTACTACTACTACTACTACTACTACTACTACTACCACTAGTATTACACCTCACTCTGAGCCTATATATACCCTCTGTGTCCATGTACTGTTTGTAACAGTTTGACAAAGCTCCTGGAGAGCGAAACGTTGCCACAATAAAATGTCACATTAGTTACACTTGTGTTCTACTTTACAAACATACATGGGTGTGCCAAAGTATTGGGATCAGTGGAATAATTGCTAATATAACACGTGCTTTGAAAAACATTAAAATTAATACCTTGCCTCAAAATTGCAGTTGTTACTCATATTCACACACACACACACACACACACACACACACACACACACACACACACACACACACACACACACACACACACACACACACACACACACACACACACACACACACACACATACACACACACACACACACAGACACACACACACATACACACACACACACACACACACACACACACACACACACACACACACACACATACACACACACACACACACACACACACACACATACACACACACACACACATACACACACACACACACACACACACACACACACACACACACACACACACACACACACACACACACACATACACACACACACACACATACACACACACACACACATACACACACACACACACACACACACACATACACACACACACACACATACACACACACACACGCACACACACGCACACACACACACACACACATACACACACACACACACATACACACACACACACGCACACACACGCACACACAGACACACCAGGATCTCGGACTCGACCCCCGCAACCTCAACTAGGCGAGTACATACACACACACACACCCTACAAAGGGATCTACACAGGCTGCAGGCCTGGTCCTGCAATTGGCTCCTGGAGTTCAACCCCACCAAGTGCAAAGTCATGAGGATTTGGGAAGGGCAAAGAAGACCGCAGACGGAGTACAGTCTAAGGGGCCAGACACTACAAACCTCACTCAAGGAAGAAGACGTAGGGGTGAGTATATCACTAGGCACATCTCCTGAGGCGCATATCAACCAAATAACTGCTGCAGCATATGGGCGCCTCCAAACCTCAGAACAGCATTCCGACATCTTAACAAAGAATCGTTCAGGACCCTGTACACCGTGTACGTTAGGCCCATATTGGAGTATGCGGCACCAATTTGGAACCCACACCAAGTCAAGCACGTAAAGAAACTAGAGAAAGTGCAAAGGTTTGCAACAAGACTAGTCCCAGAGCTGAGGGATATGTCCTACGAGGAAAGGTTAAGGGAAATCGACCTGACGACACTGGTGGATAGGGGAGATAGAGGAGACATGTTAACTACATATAAAATACTGAGAGGATTTGACAAGGTGGACAAAGACAGGATGTTCCAGAGATGGGACACAGCAACAAGGGGACACAGTTGGAAGTTGAAGACTCAGATGAATTACAGGGATGTAAGGAGGCAGGATCCATACATAGCTTTAAGAAGAGGTGTGATAAAGCTCATAGATCAGGAAGAGGGCCCTAGAAGCGGCCAGTAAAGGGACGGGTCCAGAAGCTGTGACACGACTCTTGCAACCACAGCTAGGTGAGTACACACACGGCAATACCCGCTTCAGCAGTGCTCAGTGTATTTAGTCTTCTCGAGGCGGTTGTTGGAGACTGACATGGGTGACAGTCAGTGAACAATCCCACAGGCTTATAACAATGTTCCTAGAGTCAGAAATGTGCGATAAATCCTATAATTTCACAACTTAATTTTGAATTTTGTGGTTTTACCAGAATCCTGAGTTGCAGTAGTGGCCTCTGTGTTGCCAGAAGTGATCGTATAAAAAAAACAGATAATTTCAGCAGGAATGAGTGCAAATATCTGGACAATGATGGTCATAGTGCAGTGTTAAAATTGTTATTGAGTGATTGGGGGAAAAAAAGACAAAGTCCTCATGCAGTTGGTGTTGTCAGACATTAGTATGAATACAGTCAGTATCTTAAGGTCGAAGTTATGACCTCGAAACTTAAGACAACACGTGTGAATATCACAATATTGATGGGGTCGAGGCAGTAACCGAAATGTAATGTGTAATAATGTAGTGGTGTAGTCATCACACGACATCATCAAGACCGAGCACGAGGATACAACTACGTCTTATGCTGCAACACGCAACATACTCACTGTTTGTGGCAGCAATTTGCTCGGTATTCTTTTGGTTTTTACTGTCCTGCCCAGCAGGATATGGCAGGATAACACTCTCCCTACCTTAGAGTGCCAGGAAGTAGGTAAGTATAGGTAACCTTGACAGAGTAATACGTCTTTAGGACGATAATTAATAATTAGGACTTTAAACTACTCGAGCAGTTTATCTATGGATGTTTTAAACGACACCATGTGCACCACTTAGTAATATATGAATAAATTTTAGTATATATTAACTAGGAATAAAACGAGAGAGAATTTAAGCATTTCAGAAGAGTGAAGTATGGAGTAGCAGCTTAGTGTAGCATAGACGAGTAAAGCGTGGAGTAGCAGCCTAGTGTAGCTTCAGACGAGGAAAGTGTGGAGGAGCAGTTTAGTGTAACATAAACAGTGACCCCCCAACTTCCTAAAACACACATACATAAACAGTAGTCTCCCCCTCCAAAACACACACACACACACACACACACACACATACACACACACACACACACACACCGACAGAAAACAAGAAGTAAGGCAGAAACTGAAAGAGAAGGTACAAAGACGTAAGCAGGAACGAGAAGCAGGAAAACCCAGACTCAGGAATAAGAGTAAATACAACCTCCCTCAGAACCACCCACAGAAGGACCCCAACCACGACAACCCTAATACAACCAAAGAATTTAACCCAAAACCCACACACTGTACCCTCTGCCCCCACCCCTCTCATCACAAACTCCACCCCCACAGCAACCCCCCATAGTTCCCTACCAGGTCTCCCGCTTCCCCTAAACAACGTTCTCTCAAGACCACAGTTTTAGAAAAGAAGTTGAAGGTTTGTAGGAATGCGGATGGAATAACAAATAAATGTGAAGATTGGCATGAAAGAATCAGGGAAACGTACGTCCCCAGACACTCACAGAAACGATACTCATTGGGATAACAGTCCCAATCTTCCCACCGGGATATTAGATCCTGAGGAAAGATGAAGGGAGAAGAAGGGGTGGAGGAGTTGCATTGCCCATTAAAAACCAATGGGGATTTGAGAAAATGGAAGAATGGACGAAACTGGCGAAAGGGACTACATAGTAGGTGCAATTCAGTCTCGGAGACATAAGGTAGTCATTGCAGTGATGCATACCACAGAAGTGCAGGAGGCCAAGAGAAGTATATGAACAAAGCAACAGAGCAATGGTGGATACACTAGGTGAGATAGCCAAAAGAGCTCACACAGGTAGAGCAAAGTTACTAGTTATGGGTGATTTCAAACACAAGAGATTGATTAGGAAAACCTGGAATCACTTGGGAGTCCCGAAACATGGAGAGCCAAGATGATGGATGTGATACTGGAAAACGTCATGCATCAACATGTTAGGGACACTACCAGAGAGAGGGGAGTATGAACCTGCAAGACTGGACCTCGTGTTCACCCTAAGTAGGTCGGACATTGAAGATATCACATATGAAAAGCCCCTTGGAGCTAGTGATCACGTGGTTCTGAGCTTTGAATTCGTAGTAGAAATACAGGTGGAGAAAGGGTAACAGGAGTAGGATGGGTAAAGCCAAACTACAAAAGGGGGAATACTAAACATGTATGAGGAACTTCCTGCAGGAGGTTCAGTGGGAAAGAGAATTGGTAGGAAAGTCAGTAAACTAAATGATGGACTACGTGACACCAAAATTCAAGGAGGTAGAGGAAAGGTTTGTTTCCAGGGACAACAGAAATAATGGGAAGACCAGAACGAGCCCTTGGTTTACCCAAAGGTGTAGGGAGGCTAAAACTTAGTGCACTAGAGAATAAAAAAGGACAGAAAACAAAGGACCCAGGAAAATAAAGATATTAGTCAAAGAGCCAGAAATGAGTATACACAGATAAGGATGGAGGCCCAGCGACAATACGAAAACGACACAGCATCTAAAGTCAAGTCTGACCCGAAACTGTTCTATGGCCACAACAGGAGGAAGACAACAGTCAAGGACCAGGTAATCAGCCTGAGGAAAGACGATGGAGAGCTCACAAAAAACGACCAATATGAGATTTAAGGAAGCATTTACAGTAGAGACAGAAAGCCAGAACAAGGGGGTACACCAACAAGGGATATATTAACAAGTGTTGCATGAAATGCACACAACTGAGGAGGAGGTAAAGAAGCTGCTAAGTGACCTTGATACCTCAAAGGCGGTGGGACCGGACATCTCTCTGTGGGTCCTTAGGGAGGGAGCAGAGAAGCTGTGTGTGCCACTAACAGCAATTTTCAACATATCCATTGAACCTGGGCAACTACTTGAGGTATGGAAGACGGTGAATATAATCCCCATTTTTAAGAAAGGAGACAGACACGAGGCACTAAACTATAGACCAGTGCCACTGACGTGTATGGTATGCATAGTTATGGAGATCATCAGGAGGAGAGTGGTAGAGCACCTAGAAAGACACAAGCTATAAACGACAACCAGCATGGTTTCTGGGAAGGAAAATCCTGTGCCACAAACCTACTGGAGTTTTATGACAAGGTAACAGAAATAAGACACGAGAGAGAGGGGTGGATAGACTGCATTTTCTTGGACTGCAAGTTGAAATTCGACACAGTTCCTCACAAGAGGTTAATGCAAAAGCTAGACGATTAGGCACGCACAACAGTAAAGGCACTGCAGTGGATCAGAGAATATCAGACAGGGAGGCAACAATGTGTCATGGTACGTGACGAGGTGTCAAAGTGGGCGCCTGTGACGAACGGGGTTCCACAGGGGTCAGTCCTAGTACCCGTGCTGGTTTTGGTATGTAAATGACATAACGGAAGGGATAGACTCAGAAGTGTCCTTGTTTGCAGATGATGTAAAGTTAATGAGGAGAATTAAATCGGTCGAGGATCAGGCAGGACTTCAAAGAGACCTGGACAGGCTACATGTCTGGTCCAGCAGCTGGCTCCATGAATTTAGCCCCACCAAATGGAAAGTCATGAAGATCGAGGAAGGGCAAAGAAAACCGCTGACAGAGTATAGTCTAGGTAGCCAAAGACTGCAAACCTTACTCAAGGAGAAAGATCATCGGGTGAGTATAATAGAGAGCACATCAGTTAGATAACTGCTGCAGCATACGAGCGTCTGGCAAACCTAAGAATAGCGTTCCGATACCTCAGTAAGGAATCGTTCAAGACTCTGTACACCATATACGTCAGGCCCATATTGGAGTATGCAGCACCAGTTTGGAATCCACACCTGGTCAAGCAAGTCAAGAAATTAGAGAAAGTGCAAAGGTTTGCAACGAGACTAGTCTCAGAGTTAAGGGGATTGTCCTACGAAGAAAGGTTAAGGGAAATCGGCCTGACGACACTGGAGGACAGGAGGGTCAGGAGTGACACGATAACGACATATAAAATACTGAGAGGAATTGGCAAGGTGGACAAATACAGGATGTTCCAGAGACGGGACACAGCAACAAGAGGTCACAAATGGAATTTGAAGACTCCTGTAAGTCAAAGGGATGTTAGGAAGTATTTCTTCAGTCATAGAGTTGTCAAGAAGTGGAACAGCCTAGAAAGTGACGTAGTGGAGGCAGGAACCATACATAGTTTTAAGACGAGGTTCGATAAAGCTCATGGTACAGGGAGAGAGGACCCAGTAGCAATCAGTGAAGAGGCGGGCCAGGAGCTATGACTCGACCCCTGCAACCACAAATAAGTGAGTACACACACACACACACACACACACACACACACACACACACACACACACACACACACACACACACACTCACACACACACACACACACACACACACACACACACACACACACACATACACACACACACACACACACACTCACAAACACACACTTTCCTAAGGTAAAATATATTTATATCGTGTGTGGTTATATTGCAGGTGTCGTGGGTGAGGAAGAGAGACTACCAGCTACTAACAGTGGGTATCAATACACATTCCAGCGATGATCGCTTTTCCATGAACTACGTCCACTGGGTGAGTCAAAGTTATTGAGTAAAGATCGCAGAAAACTTGACAAAGTGTTCTGTGAAGTATTAAGGTATCATTATGGGACTTTGTTTCTAATCCTGGCTAAAAACACACTTTTTAAGTTCACTCTCAACCTCTGCATTGTGACCTGAATGATCTTGCTGCTTTCTTCGCTATGAACAGTGTAGCAAGGAAGCTGTACAAAGCCAGGGCTCAGATGAGACAAGTGTCTCTGAGCCCTGGGTGTGAATGACACTGTAGTATACTTTAAGAAAGCCCAATTTGCTTACGTACGTGATTTCTGACATACATTCAATGAATTGGTTAATTCTAAAGAGTAGGTACCTGTCAGCTGAAGTAATTGTCCTGTGGGTAGCACCCGTTTGGTATATACCGTCATTCTTTGTGAACAATGCTGAAGGTTACGTACTAGGTTCAGTATGTCAGTGAGAGAGAAGGAAGTTCGTTCCTTCTCTGAGCGTTCTCAGCTTTACTGGGCTCATATAACAAGGAGATTTTTTGTTTATCTCTGCACTTGGTATATCACCGTCTTGTTTACTGAGGAACATCGCTGGAAATAAAGGTAAGAAACTGTGCTCTTGTAATTTATTTCGTTTGATATCTTGAAGACCTAACATAAATAAATCTAGAGGCTATTTAATGAAAAACTTCTCTAGACTAACCTCTAATACATATATATTTTCTTAATTTAGAAAACTGGATGAACCAGGAATGTGTTGCTACTGTCAGTGATGTACACTGGTTGTGTATTATAGCAGTTAGACATTTTATTTCTGAATACACCTGGGCTAGCACCCAAGCAGCCAGTCAACATCCAGGCTTGGTCAAGACAAGACCTGTACATAGACTAGTTACATTACATCCACGACGTGTGGAAACAAAAGCTTTCTGTGTTTCCTTATTATATTCCATCACTCAGGATGGTGTTCATACAAGCATTCCAGCAAGGGTTCGTCAGCTAATAAGAGCTTCAAAGATTTCCTTTCAGTATGGCTGTAATTACTATAACTCTGAAATTGTCATCTTTCAGAATAGCCTATCCAGTATGCAGAAGAAATTATTTTTTTTTGGGGGGGGATTACCTCCATCGTGCCAGAGTGCGGGCCAGAGAAATTATGCACAGGCGGCAGAGGAAACGAAAGGCGGGAAAGAGAAATGTGGCTGTCATATGAATTAGGCAAACTGCACTCTGAAGAGGTGCTCGTGTTGAAGATTAAGACACATGTGCAACAGTTGGGTATCTCTACTGATGAACGTTTCACCTACACAGTAGGTTTCTTCAGTCAGCAGTGGTTGCCACAATACATGCTTCACAATGTTGATATAAATCTGATATTTTACACCATATGACTGACAGTTTTCCACTAGTTTCCCTACGAATACGAGTTTTTCCTAACATTACCAACAACTGTATCTCTCCTTCATAATGAATTTTCCGCCTATCATGTACAACTTTTATTATCCTGTATATGGTTTTCTCTGAATGTTTACCACCTGTGTCTCCCTAAACATACGTTTTCCCTAATGTTACCATTGATGAATTGTGGCATGCAAAGAGTGTGTTACAATTTATTCGGCGTATGTCACACTCCCATATAGACTCCCTCCCAACCAGCGAACCGGGTGCTCTGGGTTTAACGATCAATTGGGTACCCGTCGTTAAATCAGTACCTTGGTTCATTGACCAATCACAGGAAAACCCGCCAAAGCTAAAGCAACGTGGTTCACTGGCAGTAAGCATTTAACAGACTTGCCTAACTGCTGGTTGAGTACAATGCACTCTCTCTGGCTTCTGCTTTGCCATCCATAAATGGGGTTAAATCCGAGTGGGGATCTGTAACAATTGGCATACCACAGGGATCAGTCTTAGGCCCGTTGTTGTTTATAATATATATCAATGACCTTGATGAGGGTATTACTAGTGACATGAGCAAATTCCCCGATGATACAAAAATAGGTAGGATAATTGATTCAAACGTAGATGTTAGGGAACTTCAGGAGGATTTAGACAATCTCTACTCTTGGTCAGAAAAGTGGCAGATGCAGTTCAATGTAGATAAATGCAAGGTTCTGAAGCTCGGGAGTGCCCATAACCCTAGCACTTATAAGTTAAATAATGAAGAACTTAGCCATACAGATTGCGGAAAGGACTTGGGGGTTATGGTGAGCAGTAACCTTAAACCAAGACAGCAATGCCTATGCGTACGTAATAAGGCAAATAGATTACTGGGATTTATATCAAGAAGTGTAAGCAACAGAAGTCCAGAGGTCATACTGCAGCTTTATACATCATTAGTAAGGCCTCACCTAGATTATGCAGCTCAGTTCTGGTCTCCATATTACAGAAGGACATAAATTCATTAGAAAACATTCAGCGTAGAATGACTAAATTAATACATAGCATTAGAAATCTTCCTTATGAAGAAATATTGAAGACTCTTAAATTACATTCACTTGTTAGACGAAGAATGAGGGGAGACATGATCGAAGTGTATAAGTGGATAATGGGTATTAATAAAGGGGATATTAATGAGGTCTCGAGGATATCTCTCCAAGAGAGAACCCGCAGTAATGGATTTAAATTAGACAAGTTTAGATTTAGAACAGAATACCTAGTTGGGTTATTGAGGCTAGGACTTTAGGTAGCTTCAAATTTAGGTTGGATAAATATATGAGTGAGAGGGGTTGGATTTGAGTGGGACTTGCAAATGAGTGGATAGAGTTATCAGACCTTATTTCTTGGGGAGCATTGAAAATTGGGTTTGGTAAATGTTTTGTTAGTGGGATGGATTGTAAAGGACCTGCCTAGTATGGGCCAACAGGCCTGCCGCAGTGAACCTCCTTTCTTATGTTCTTAAGTTCTTATGTTCTTATGTTCTTATGTTCTTATGTTCTTATTTTCATACATTCTTTTTGTCTGGCGCGGATGCGGATGCAAATGCGGATATATATTGAATCGTGATTGCGGATGCGGACACTGATGCGGATATCTCATTTAGGAAAAATAAGGATGCGGATGTGAATGCGGATGTAAGAAATAGTGCGGATGTTCCATGGATGCGGGTGTTCCGCGGATGCGGATGTTCCACGGATGCGGATGTTCCGCGGATGCGGATGTTCCGCGGATGCGGATGTTCCGCGGATGCGGATGTTCCGCGGATGCGGATATCCGATATATCCCTGTATTGTATAGGAGTGGAATTCTACTATCTTCAATTTTCTTATCACTTTCTACCATGATACACTCTTCATCTATTCTCATTTTTGTATTTTTGTTACATTCATTAAAGTTACTTTATTTCTGGGTCGCTTTTTAATATCTTGTATGCATATATGTACTGTATTTACGTCTTAAATGTTATATTTATCTTAAGTTTTAGTTTACGTCTGCGGGATGCTTCACCAGGGGATTCCCCTGGGCTACTATACAGTGAAACTCATTTATGATAAAAACTATGTATTTTGAGAAAATAATGTAAGCATTTAGTTATTTATTAAAATACCTAATTATTTATTTATATAAAGCTATGTCATGCTACTTATATATCCCTCGAACCTGCATCATCCACCTCCTGAGTGCTTGAGCTTCCATCCATCCATCCATTCCATCCATCCATGAGTATCCATCTCCTCATCTCCTCCTTCTAGCTATGCTCCTTCATACATTCCTCCTTCCCCTATCACTTTATTTAGCTTCCTTCACCTTAATTATCCTCTTTGGTACCTTCCTCATTTCCCCTTTTATGCCTCTCTTACCCTTTATGTCTAGGTTATGCCTCCATTTCACTCTCTCCTGCCTTACTCATCCAGGTTCATCCCACTCTTTCATTATTGTGCTGTTTGGTGAGGAGAGCACCAATACACTGGGAGGAGAGTCATGGTGATGGAACAATATATTACATTTTGCTATGAGAGCAACACAATGTACTCTAGTGCGGTCTCTTCTTAATTAATGTTCCTCGCTGCTAGACCATATTTAGCAAAGTTAAATATATATGTATATATATATATATATATATATATATATATATATATATATATATATATATATATATATATATATATATATATGTATATATATATATATATATATATATATATATATATATATATATATATATATATATATATATATATATATATATATATATATATATATGCAATAAGATCACAGTAAACAGGTGATTTCAGAATATGCAAAACAACCACTCTGAAAGAATAGAGAAATTCCAAGCGCTTTCGTGACTACTCACATTATCAAGGAACTATGAAAGTAAAGCATCCAAGGAAGCTATATAAGGGGTCTGGCCAGCACCTCACTATCAGATCCTACAACGGTTAAACACCTGACGCGCGCCGACCCAACTTGGAGAGGTCCTTTGCACAACTCACCCACAAACTATTCTACCCAAGAAAATTTAAAAATTATTATTTGTCCAGTGTATTATTAAATTCTTCCCAAATACTATTAATTATAAATGGATCTAATTTATATAAACCAAAGGAAATATTCATATTATTGTCAAAACTGCTTTTTATAAAACAAGATTCAATTATATTCCAGTCGACCATGGACTTGCTTGATACTACTTTCTCAACTTTTTGAAAATCAATTGGATGGTTAAAATCTCTTACATGAATAAATAGAACATTGGAATCTTGTCCAGTTCTAATGCTATATTTATGTTGTTTTAATCTTAGTTCGAGATTTTTACCAGTTTGACCGTAATAAACTTTATCGCAAATTTTACATGGAATCTTATAGACACATCAATCAGCATTTTGGGGGGAATTCTTTATCAAAAGTTTTTTTACTGTATCAAGATTTTTGAATACAACTTTAATATTAAAAGTCTTAAGAAGAGAAGGCATATCAACCAAGTTTTCATGGTAAGGGAGAACCAACATATTTTTAGTTGAATAAGGTTGGTTGTCCCTTTTTGGATTGTAAAAAGTATTTCTAGCAACTTTAAAAGATTTATCAATTACATTTCTTGGGTATTTTAAATCATTACCTATTTCATAAATTTTGGATATTTCCTAATCCATGAACTCAGGACTACAAATTCGTCAAGCACTCAAAAACATTGATGAGAAAACAGAGAGTTTGACTCTATCTTGATGCGAGGAATAATAGTGGACATAGGAACAGTTATTTGTAGGTTTTCTGTAAATTTTAAATTTGAATTCATTATTACCCTTAAAAATTAAAACATCTAGAAAAGGCAATGAGTTATTTTCTTCAAACTCAACAGTAAAATTTATAGAATGGGCTAAGCTATTTAATTTTCCAAGGAAATGGTGTATATCTACATTTTTAGGCATAAGACACAAAATATCATCAACATATCTGAACCATTTATCTCTATTAGGGAGGATTGTGTTAAGCAACCTTGTTTCAAAAAATTCCATGTATAGGTTACTAAGGACAGGTGAAAGAGGATTTCTCATTGCCATACCAAACTTCTGAGTGTAAAACTTATCATTAAATACAAATTTTGCATCAACAATGCAAAGTTTAATAAGTTTAATGATAGTAGGAACTGGCAATGGTAAATCATAGTTAACGAGTTCTTCAGATAAGAAACTTAATAAATCATCAACAGGAACTTTCGTAAACAAGGAAGTAACATCAAAACTAACCATGTTAAAATAATTTAAGTCAGTCAAGGAGCTTAATTTATCAACCAAGTCTATGTTGTTTTTAACATTAAAGTTAGAAATTTTGCCAATAATAGGGCTCAAAATATCAACAAGCCATTTGGATAATTTATATGAAACTGACCCTATGGAGCTAATAATTGGTCTGACTGGATTCCCTGGTTTGTGTGTTTTTATTAGTCCATACATGTAAGGTAAAGATGGATTATTTTATTTTTTTTATTTTTTTTTTTTTATTATCACACCGGCCGATTCCCACCAAGGCAGGGTGGCCCGAAAAAGAAAAACTTTCACCATCATTCACTCCATCACTGTCTTGCCAGAAGGGTGCTTTACACTACAGTTTTTAAACTGCAACATTAACACCCCTCCTTCAGAGTGCAGGCACTGTACTTCCCATCTCCAGGACTCAAGTCCGGCCTGCCGGTTTCCCTGAATCCCTTCATAAATGTTACTTTGCTCACACTCCAACAGCACGTCAAGTATTAAAAACCATTTGTCTCCATTCACTCCTATCAAACACGCTCACGCATGCCTGCTGGAAGTCCAAGCCCCTCGCACACAAAACCTCCTTTACCCCCTCCCTCCAACCCTTCCTAGGCCGACCCCTACCCCGCCTTCCTTCCACTACAGACTGATACACTCTTGAAGTCATTCTGTTTCGCTCCATTCTCTCTACATGTCCGAACCACCTCAACAACCCTTCCTCAGCCCTCTGGACAACAGTTTTGGTAATCCCGCACCTCCTCCTAACTTCCAAACTACGAATTCTCTGCATTATATTCACAGCACACATTGCCCTCAGACATGACATCTCCACTGCCTCCAGCCTTCTCCTCGCTGCAACATTCATCACCCACGCTTCACACCCATATAAGAGCGTTGGTAAAACTATACTCTCATACATTCCCCTCTTTGCCTCCAAGGACAAAGTTCTTTGTCTCCACAGACTCCTAAGTGCACCACTCACTCTTTTTCCCTCATCAATTCTATGATTCACCTCATCTTTCATAGACCCATCCGCTGACACGTCCACTCCCAAATATCTGAATACGTTCACCTCCTCCATACTCTCTCCCTCCAATCTGATATTCAATCTTTCATCACCTAATCTTTTTGTTATCCTCATAACCTTACTCTTTCCTGTATTCACCTTTAATTTTCTTCTTTTGCACACCCTACCAAATTCATCCACCAATCTCTGCAACTTCTCTTCAGAATCTCCCAAGAGCACAGTGTCATCGGCAAAGAGCAGCTGTGACAACTCCCACTTTGTGTGTGATTCTTTATCTTTTAACTCCACGCCTCTTGCCAAGACCCTCGCATTTACTTCTCTTACAACCCCATCTATAAATATATTAAACAACCACGGTGACATCACACATCCTTGTCTAAGGCCTACTTTTACTGGGAAAAAATTTCCCTCTTTCCTACATACTCTAACTTGAGCCTCACTATCCTCGTAAAAACTCTTCACTGCTTTCAGTAACCTACCTCCTACACCATACACTTGCAACATCTGCCACATTGCCCCCCTATCCACCCTGTCATACGCCTTTTCCAAATCCATAAATGCCACAAAGACCTCTTTAGCCTTATCTAAATACTGTTCACTTATATGTTTCACTGTAAACACCTGGTCCACACACCCCCTACCTTTCCTAAAGCCTCCTTGTTCATCTGCTATCCTATTCTCCGTCTTACTCTTAATTCTTTCAATTATAACTCTACCATACACTTTACCAGGTACACTCAACAGACTTATCCCCCTATAATTTTTGCACTCTCTTTTATCCCCTTTGCCTTTATACAAAGGAACTATGCATGCTCTCTGCCAATCCCTAGGTACCTTACCCTCTTCCATACATTTATTAAATAATTGCACCAACCACTCCAAAACTATATCCCCACCTGCTTTTAACATTTCTATCTTTATCCCATCAATCCCGGCTGCCTTACCCCCTTTCATTTTACCTACTGCCTCACGAACTTCCCCCACACTCACAACTGGCTCTTCCTCACTCCTACAAGATGTTATTCCTCCTTGCCCTATACACGAAATCACAGCTTCCCTATCTTCATCAACATTTAACAATTCCTCAAAATATTCCTTCCATCTTCCCAATACCTCTACCTCTCCATTTAATAACTCTCCTCTCCTATTTTTAACTGACAAATCCATTTGTTCTCTAGGCTTTCTTAACTTGTTAATCTCACTCCAAAACTTTTTCTTATTTTCAACAAAATTTGTTGATAACATCTCACCCACTCTCTCATTTGCTCTCTTTTTACATTGCTTCACCACTCTCTTAACTTCTCTCTTTTTCTCCATATACTCTTCCCTCCTTGCATCACTTCTACTTTGTAAAAACTTCTCATATGCTAACTTTTTCTCCCTTACTACTCTCTTTACATCATCATTCCACCAATCGCTCCTCTTCCCTCCTGCACCCACTTTCCTGTAACCACAAACTTCTGCTGAACACTCTAACACTACATTTTTAAACCTACCCCATACCTCTTCGACCCCATTGCCTATGCTCTCATTAGCCCATCTATCCTCCAATAGCTGTTTATATCTTACCCTAACTGCCTCCTCTTTTAGTTTATAAACCTTCACCTCTCTCTTCCCTGATGCTTCTATTCTCCTTGTATCCCATCTACCTTTTACTCTCAGTGTAGCTACAACTAGAAAGTGATCTGATATATCTGTGGCCCCTCTATAAACATGTACATCCTGAAGTCTACTCAACAGTCTTTTATCTACCAATACATAATCCAACAAACTACTGTCATTTCGCCCTACATCATATCGTGTATACTTATTTATCCTCTTTTTCTTAAAATATGTATTACCTATAACTAAACCCCTTTCTATACAAAGTTCAATCAAAGGGCTCCCATTATCATTTACACCTGGCACCCCAAACTTACCTACCACACCCTCTCTAAAAGTTTCTCCTACTTTAGCATTCAAGTCCCCTACCACAATTACTCTCTCACTTGGTTCAAAGGCTCCTATACATTCACTTAACATCTCCCAAAATCTCTCTCTCTCCTCTGCATTCCTCTCTTCTCCAGGTGCATACACGCTTATTATGACCCACTTCTCGCATCCAACCTTTACTTTAATCCACATAATTCTTGAATTTACACATTCATATTCTCTTTTCTCCTTCCATAACTGATCATTTAACATTACTGCTACCCCTTCCTTTGCTCTAACTCTCTCAGATACTCCAGATTTAATCCCATTTATTTCCCCCCACTGAAACTCTCCTACCCCCTTCAGCTTTGTTTCGCTTAGGGCCAGGACATCCAACTTCTTTTCATTCATAACATCAGCAAAGATGGATTAGTGGAAGTAAATTGTTTGACTAATTCATCTTTTCCTTTCAGTAGAAGTTTTATTGTTTTATTGAAATTGCTGTTAACGGTTTCTAGGGGATTTTTCCTAAGTTTAGAATAGGTTTCAGTATCATCTAAGAGATTATTCATTTTTTCTTGGTAATCATTTTCTTTCATAATTACTATTGCATTTATTTTGTCTGCTTTAGTAAGGCGCAAATTTTTATTGTTATTAAGTGTATCATAAGACTTAAAGAATCTTTGAGGGCAATTGGGAATGTTTGGTTTTAACATAGAGCTATATACCATTCCTTTACTAATATTAATTTCATCAGAGGATAAATCAGAAAAATTTTCAAAGTTACAAAAGGCTTTTGCAATTTCAACATTATTAAGTTTTTTTGAAGTTGCAAAACTTAGGCCAAAACCTAGAGCAGCAGTTGTATGTTTGTCTAAAATTTCATCTGATAAGTTAATTACAAAATTGTTATTAGCATGCTTTGTCCAATCACTATTTTCAATTAAAATGTCTAATTTTCTTTGTAGTTTGCTCTTGAGTTCATTACAAATTCTTCTGAGTTTATTATAGCAATGATCCAACATACTGTGTTTCCATTCTGATGGAATGGCCTGATTAAAAGAGTATTTTTTGTTTCTCAATATTTTGAATGCTTCCTTCTACTGTGTTTTAGTTACTTCAATATGTTTCTGAAGAATAATTCTCATAAAATCATCAAAAGGACGATCTCTCATTTCAAGGAGTCTATTGGGTAAAAGAGACTTGGGCAGAACTTGTTCATTTAAAAAATTTTCAAAAAGTTGAGAAAGTAGTATCAAGTAAGTCCATGGTCGACAGGAATATAATTGAATCTTGTTTCATAAAAAGCAGTTTAGACAATAATATGAATATTTCTTTTGGTTTATATAAATTAGATCCATTTATAATTAATAGAATTTGGGAAGAATTTAATAATACACTTGACAAATAATAATTTTTAAATTTTCTTGGGTAGAATAGTTTGTGGGTGAGTTGTGCAAAGGGCCTATCCAAGTTGGGTCGGAGCGCGTCACGTGTTTAACCGTTGTGGGATCTGATAGTGAGGTGCTGGCCAGACCCCTTATATAGCTTCCTTGGATGCTTTACTTTCATAGTTCCTTGATAATGTGAGTAGTCACGAAAGCGCTTAGAATTTCTCTATTCTTTCAGAGTGGTTGTTTTGCATATTCTGAAATCACCTGTTTACTGTGATCTTATTGCATTAATGGATACCACACGACTCTTCAAAATGTTCTCGATAAGCTTTCCTAATCATATATCTTTTGTTTCACAGTTTTCGACTTAATTTTTGAAAAAAAAAATTTTAAATGAACAAGTTCTGCCCAAGTCTCTTTTACCCAATATCATCCTTGACATGAGAGATCGTACTTTTGATGATTTTATGAGAATTATTCTTCAGAAACATATTGAAATAACTAAAATACAGGAGAAGGAAGCATTCAAAATATTGAGAAACAAAAAATACTCTTTTAATCAGGCCATTCCATCAGAATGGAAACACAGTATGTTGGATCATTGCTATAATAAACTCAGAAGAATTTGTAATGAACTCAA
The DNA here is from genome assembly GCF_038502225.1 of Cherax quadricarinatus. Lineage (NCBI taxonomy): Eukaryota > Metazoa > Arthropoda > Malacostraca > Decapoda > Parastacidae > Cherax > Cherax quadricarinatus. The sequence goes on along the minus strand of NC_091360.1, from coordinate 20,792,586 downwards.
GAGCAAACTACAAAGAAAATTAGACATTTTAATTGAAAATAGTGATTGGACAAAGCATGCTAATAACAATTTTGTAATTAACTTATCAGATGAAATTTTAGACAAACATGCAACTGCTGCTCTAGGTTTGGGCCTAAGTTTTGCAACTTCAAAAAAACTTAATAATGTTAAAATTGCAAAAGCCTTTTGTAACTTTGAAAAATTTTCTGATTTATCCTCTGATGAAGTTAATATTAGTAAAGGAATGGTATATAGCTCTATGTTAAAACCAAACATTCCCAATTGCCCTCAAAGATTCTTTAAGTCTTATGATACACTTAATAACAATAAAAATTTGCGCCTTACTAAAGCAGACAAAATAAATGCAATAGTAATTATGAAAGAAAATGATTACCAAGAAAAAATGAATAATCTCTTAGATGATACTGAAACCTATTCTAAACTTAGGAAAAATCCCCTAGAAACCGTTAACAGCAATTTCAATAAAACAATAAAACTTCTACTGAAAGGAAAAGATGAATTAGTCAAACAATTTACTTCCACTAATCCATCTTTACCTTACATGTATGGACTAATAAAAACACACAAACCAGGGAATCCAGTCAGACCAATTATTAGCTCCATAGGGTCAGTTTCATATAAATTTTCCAAATGGCTTGTTGATATTTTGAGCCCTATTATTGGCAAAATTTCTAACTTTAATGTTAAAAACAACATAGACTTGGTTGATAAATTAAGCTCCTTGACTGACTTAAATGATTTTAACATGATTAGTTTTGATGTTACTTCCTTGTTTACGAAGTTCCTGTTGATGATTTATTAAGTTTCTTATCTGAAGAACTCGTTAACTATGATTTACCATTGCCAGTTCCTACTATCATTAAACTTATTAAACTTTGCATTGTTGATGCAAAATTTGTATTTAATGATAAGTTTTACAATCAGAAGTTTGATATGGCAATGAGAAATCCTCTTTCACCTGTCCTTAGTAACCTATACATGGAATTTTTTGAAACAAGGTTGCTTAACACAATCCTCCCTAATAGAGCTAATTGGTTCAGATATGTTGATGATATTTTGTGTCTTATGCCCAAAAATGTAGATATACACCATTTCCTTGGAAAATTAAATAGCTTAGCCCATTCTATAAACTTTACTGTTGAGTTTGAAGAAAATAACTCATTGCCTTTTCTAGATGTTTTAATTATTAAGGGTAATAATGAATTCAAATTTAAAATTTACAGAAAACCTACAAATAACTGTTCCTATGTCCACTATTATTCCTCGCATCAAGATAGAGTCAAACTGTCTGTTTTCTCATCAATGCTTTTGAGAGCTTTACGAATTTGTAGTCCTGAGTTCATAGATGAGAAAATATCCAAAATTTATGAAATAGGTAATGATTTAAAATACCCAAGAAATGTAATTGATAAATCTTTTAAAGTTGCTAGAAATACTTTTTACAATCCAAAAAGGGACAACCAGCCTTATTCAACTAAAAATATGTTGGTTCTCCCATACCATGAAAACTTGGTTGATATGCCTTCTCTTCTTAAGACTTTTAATATTAAAGTTGTATTCAAAAATCTTGATACAGTAAAAAAACTTTTGATAAGGAATTCCCCCCAAAATGCTGATGGATGTGTCTATAAGATTCCCTGTAAAATTTGCGATAAAGTTTATTACGGTCAAACTGGTAAAAATCTCGAACTAAGATTAAAACAACATAAATATAGCATTAGAAATGGACAAGATTCTAATGCTCTATTTATTAATGTAAGAGATTTTAACCATCCAATTGATTTTCAAAAAGTTGAGAAAGTAGTATCAAGCAAGTCCATGGTCGACAGGAATATAACTGAATCTTGTTTCATAAAAAGCAGTTTTGACAATAATATGAATATTTCCTTTGGTTTATATAAATTAGATCCATTTATAATTAATAGAATTTGGGAAGAATTTAATAATACACTGGACAAATAATAATTTTTAAATTTTCTTGGGTAGAATAGTTTGTGGGTGAGTTGTGCAAAGGACCTATCCAAGTTGGGTCGGCGCGCGTCAGGTGTTTAACCGTTGTGGGATCTGATAGTGAGGTGCTGGCCAGACCCCTTATATAGCTTCCTTGGATGCTTTACTTTCATAGTTCCTTGATAATGTGAGTAGTCACGAAAGCGCTTGGAATTTCTCTATTCTTTCAGAGTGGTTGTTTTGCATATTCTGAAATCACCTGTTTACTGTGATCTTACTGCAGTATATATATATAAAATATAGGGAGGTACCACCTCTAGAACTATTCTAGGGACCCTCATCCTTAGAGAAAAGAATAAACTTGCTTCAGGGAAAACTCAAGGTTCTCCCTGAAGCTGTTTGAGAATTTTCTCCTACCACCCCCTATATTTCAAGTATGTTTTATTTAAAGACAAAAATACATTGGCCAAACATTCACAAAAATACAACAGAAAGTAAAACAACATAGGTAACTCAGAGCTACATCTCGAATACTTCGTCCAGCTCCCGTGCGGTGGGCCGCATGCCCAGAATGCTGCAGGCATTTCCTCTCTGGATCGCAACACTGAGTCTCTGAAAGAGAAAGCTGGTCGCCCTGTGGTCCTTGGTTTCTATGATGAGCTTTTCATCCAGCTCTTTGAGGAACTTTAGAGAACACTTGCCCCATGCACCAATTGTCTCCGACCCTATTGGAATGAAGTTATAGCAAGGGGGTAGGTCTTCATATTTTCGGATCTTCTGGGTCTCCCTGTGGCTGGCAGCTCCACCCCCTTCCACTACCGAGTATGGCAAGTAGGTGTCTGCCAATGTGGCAGCACAGGTGTAGTCCCAGGCAATCTGCTTTCCATCCTTCCAGGGTAGCATAGTGGCTCCATCAAGACGCTTTTGACTTCCATCAGACCTCTGTATTTGGGGTTCCCGTTGAGCTGGGCAACGGGCTGTGGCGAGGCTTCTCTTTATGATGTCATTCACCTCCTTATGTCTGGCATACTTCCCTTCTGCTGTGTGACACACAAGACCATGAAGACCGAATTGATCAGCTGTCGCCCTGCCGCAAATACACCTATGTTCGGTGAGGATGGGGGCGGCTAGGCGAAGAGCAACACCAATCCGAATGGCCTGTGGATCGAGACGGGTGCCCAGGGAGGAATTGGGAACAGCCAACAGGAAATCTCCTGAGTGTGGTGCCTTCACTGCCAGGAGACGAGCGTTGTCCTTTCCTGAAGCATTGGAGAGCACTGTGTTGGCGATTTTTTCCATGATCGGTTTGTCCCAGTGGGACTGTTTGTGCTGTTTGGGAGGAGCTGGTCTACTGGAGGAGTCTGTAAGGGTGTCCCACCGAATCGCTGCTTCAGTAAACCTGGGGTCTTGAGCTCCTACCAAGTCTCTCAAGCGTTCGGGAACTATCTTCTTGACTAATGCACTGGAAGCCAAACACGAAGACAGAAAAGCAGGTAAAGCAACATGCGATGCTTTACGCACCCCTATACCTCCAAGTCGCACTGGGAGGGTTGCCTGATCCCATTGCTCATCCTCTAGTGACAGGTTCAGTGCCTTCTTAAAAGTTGATCTCAGGTGTGCGTCATATTCATCGAGTGTTGGGTTGTCAAAAGAGGGTGCACACCTGAAGAAGTAGGTGAGTCTTGGCATAGTAAGACACCTTGTGAGGAGATACAGAGCATCATGGGCATCAAGATCGCTTATTCTCTCCTCCATTCTCATCAGGTCATTCAATTTGTCCCTGAGGACAGTGTCGATGGCCTGGTGACCCAGCGGTGCCCCCAAGAGTGCACACCTGAAGAAGTAAGTGAGTCTTGGCTTAGTAAGACACCTTGTGAGGAGATACAGAGCATCATGGGCATCAAGATCGCTTATTCTCTCCTCCATTCTCATCAGGTCATTCAATTTGTCCCTGAGGACAGTGTCGATTTCCTGGTGACCCAGCGGTGCCCCCAAGAGTGCACACCTGAAGAAGTAAGTGAGTCTTGGCTTAGTAAGACACCTTGTGAGGAGATACAGAGCATCATGGGCATCAAGATCGCTTATTCTCTCCTCCATTCTCATCAGGTCATTCAACTTGTCCCTGAGGACAGTGTCGATGGCCTGGTGACCCAGCGGTGCCCCCAAGAGGGAAGAGTGGTAGTTGAGACTTCTGGGAGGATTCTTCGCACAGCATTGATTATTTCCTGGTTCGCTGTGATGATTTCACACTTGGAGGGATTGAGGATGAGTCCCCATTCTTCTCCCTGTGTTTTCACCAGTTGTAGGTCCCCCACCAGGGACTCTTCAGTACCTGCCAGAGTGCCGTCATCCAGGTACCAGATATTGAGCTCACTGCGTAGGCTGGAAATTAGTTCTCTTACTGCCAAGCAGAAGAGAAGTAGAGCGAGTGGGTCACCCTGCTGATCACCCTCTGATGATTGAATTTCATGTTCTCCAAACAAAAGAATTGAGGGTTTGCTGTAGCCGGCTGAAATGAAGGGAAAAAGACTTGGGAACCGATCCCGAACAGGTGGCAAAACAGCATCTCTCTTCACCATATTAAAGGCATTTCTGAAATCATGTTTGACTATGGCCTTGTCTTCTGGTAGGTCCCTGATGTAGGCCCTTGCAGCATGAGCTGCAGCTTCACTGCCTTGAGAGACCCCAAAGCCCAGTTGGTGTGGCTGGAGTAAAGTGGCAGCTTCTAGGCGAATGTTTCTCACTGCTGCTTTGGCAACGAGACGGCGAAGGGTGTTTCCAACTGCAATGGGTCTAATTCCCCCATCCCTCTTCTTCAAAGCACATAGTGAGGCTCCGAAAAAGAAAGGTTTAATTTTTTCTGGGATTCGCCCAGCCAGGCAATTGTTGACGAAAGTTTTTAACTCGGTGAGAAGAATTGATGCAGATTCACCGAGTACTGGATTTACCATCTCCTTGAGGTGCTGGGGTCGAATTCCAGTGTAACCTCCTGCAGATCCTGCTGGAAATGACACGATCGCCTTATAGACTTCCGATTCTGGCAAAATTAATATATATATATATATATATATATATATATATATATATATATATATATATATATATATATATATATATATATATATATATATATATATATATATATATATATATCGTGCCGAATATGTAAAACTGGTCAATTAGCAAGAATTCATTTAAAATTAAGTCCTTTATGAAATTTTCTCTTGTACGTTTAAAGATATATTTTTTTCATTGATGTTAATATAAAAAATTTTAATTTTGCTCCAAAAGAATCTTAGAAAACTTACCTAACCTTATTATAACAAGAACAATTTATTTTAGCCTAACCCAACTAAATATATTGTAGATTTGTTTACAATAATTTATTACTAAACAAACACAGTGAAATATATTTTTTTCGTTAGGTTCAGAATGATTTGGGCGAAATTATTGCATACACAAATTTTCACTTGTCCTATATGGCAAGATGAACGTTGCTATTTAAGCCAAGATGGCAAGTTCTGCCTATTCGGCACGACATATATATATATATATATATATATATATATATATATATATATATATATATATATATATATATATATATATATATATATATATATATATATATATATATATATATATATATATATATATATATATATATATATATATATATATATATATATATATATATATATATATATATATATATATATATATATATATTAAATTAATATATATATATATATATATATATATATATATATACTTTGCTTGGTTTTGCTCAATTTATTGTTTGTCATTGTTCTGAAATTTTATTTGGCTCTTAACTACAGTTTGCTTTTCAAAATATATTTCTTCTTCACGTTCTTGTATCTATTTCGACCTGTGGAAAACTGATAATTTTCTTGATTACCATTACCCTTCATTACACTGTTCTATTTAGTTCTTCTAATATTCCTCTTATGGAGTTAACATAGTACAAATTATATATCCATATTAATATTATTTTACATTTAGTTTTTTTTTTAATATCTTTTTCAAAACATATTTTTCTATCTTACAATTAATTTTCCGGTTTATGCATTCCTTTTTTATATTTGAATCAAATACCACTTATTTTTTTTTCCAAAAAGAACCCGAATATTCTTTCCATATTGACTGTAAACATTTACTATTGTTACCTTCCTTCCTTCATGTATTATTTTCCTTTCTAAAATTAAATTTTGAGTGGTTCTTTAGATTTCAGTTATCGTAATACATATTATTTCTATTACTAATCTGGGAAAATCTGACTTTTTTTCTTCCTTACTCTGTTTCTTCTTCACATTGGTCACTTTACCTGGAATTTAACTTTATTAACAAATCCTTCATTTAGTTTCATTTAGAGTTTGTAAGAAGTCTTTTATTTAATTATGTCTCTTAGTTCTAGTGTTTAATTACTCCGTCAACTTTAGTTTACATTATCCTCACAAATAAGTTTATATTAATTTGTTTCTGTTAGAGCTTTATTTTGGTCATTATCTAACCAGGTCTCATTTCTGTGACAAGTAATTTTATAGGTAAGTACAGTCTTGTTCTCTATAAAAGCTATTATCTTCTTTTTTTTTTTTTTGCCCTTATTGAGCCTCTTGGCAGCATTTATAAAATATATGATTTTCTCACAATCTTGACTCACGAAATCGTAATGACACGATTGCAAACAAACCATACCACGGGTGGGGTTAGAACCCGCGATCAGAGACTCATAAAATTCCAGATCGACGCGTTAACCACTGGACCAGCTAGGTGTGGCTAGCTGGTCCAGTGGCCAGCGGGTTCTATTCCCTCCCATAGTACATTTTTTCACAGTTTTCCTCAGAAAATTTTAGTCTAATAAAAACGAACTTGTATCCCTGCAGTTGCTATGTCAATTTTTAAACATAGCATCAATATTTTTCAAGCAACTTGCATAAATCTGTCTCTCATCACCTGTCCCACTATATTATTCTCAAAATTGAAATTATTTCACCTCGTGGGTCTTTTTCTTTTTTTGTGGCGCTACATTTGTTACTGGTTTTATCTCTGTGTTGGCACAATGAAAAAGAATATTTTATTTTTCGCAATCTGCATTATATTTTTTAGAAGAATATTAGCTCCAGTGGGAAATGCTTTGGTCAGTACCACTCGTCGTGTTATCTCTGTCGTTTTTAAAGAATTAGGCAAAACTATCTGGTATGTTTTCTGTTCTCCAGCTCATTTTTTTTCCGTATCAAAGCTTTCTCGAATATTATCAGATATTTCTTGGAATAACTGCACCTGGTGCTCTGATTCTGTCTTTTACATAGCTATAAAGTTTTTATTTGTTTCGTTTGCAGTCTTATAAGGCTTTTATCTCAATTTTTATATTTATATTTTTAGTAAATTTTTTATCAATTTCTTTCTTTGCTTTGCTATGTTTGGTAGTTGATACAATATTTTCATCATTTTTTTATATTACAACCATGATTAGTTTTTTGGGAGTTGCCAAACATACATTTGCCCTAGTTTATTATTTTTATCCATCAATCCACTAACTTCCTCTTGTATTGATGCAAATACATTTCAATGGTTGAATGTGGTGCCATCGTTTCAATGTAAACAATGAACTTCTGGAATAATGCCTTTCACTATTTAATCTTAAATTTTGTGTCCGTTTTACCTATTCATATTTTCCATAATAATTTTTAACCTTGAGTATTTTGGAATCCTATTCACTTATGTCCCTCTACTTCATTCACTCCGCGTGTGTCAGTACCTATTTACAATTCCTTATGTATAGCTACAGGAGCAGAGGTATGTTCTTGGTTTCTCGTCCTCAATACTCTCTTCATAAAATATTTTCCTTAATGTTGACAAAATTACCGACAATATGTTAGGTAAAAGGACACAAGTGCAACTAATGTGACATTTTATTGTGGCAACGTTACAATCTCCAGGATCTTTGTCAAGCTGTTACAAACAGCAGAGGGACACAGTGTATATATATAGGTGTAAAAGAGATGCAAGACATGATATAATCGTTGTAGGTAGTAGTAATACTAGGTAGTAGTAGTTTTAGTGCTGAATATTAATACTATTATTACTATTATTACTAATAACTTGAGGTAGTAATAGTAACAGCAGCAGCAGCTGCATTACTTACTAATTCCTTCTTTTATGAATTTCACTGATCATCTACTATTTGAGAAGAAAATTTTTCTACTATCCTTTGCATTCCACTTTCTCTTCAGTTAGCATTGATGGCCTCTTGTTATTCCTCTTGCTACACTGAGAAATCTTGTTATTCCTCTTGCTACACTGACAAATCTTGTTATTCCTCTTGCTGTACTGAGAAATCTTGTTATTCCTCTTGCTGTACTGAGAAATCTTGTTATTCCTCTTGCTGTACTGAGAAATCTTGTTATTCCTCTTGCTGTACTGAGAAATCTTGTTATTCCTCTTGCTGTACTGAGAATTGTTATTCCTCTTGCTGTACTGAGAAATCTTGTTATTCCTCTTGCTACACTGAGAAAATTTGTTATTCCTCTTGCTACACTGAGAAATCTTGTTATTACTCTTGCGGTACTGAGAAATCTTGTTATTCCTTTTGCAGTACTGAGAAATCTTGTTATTCCTCATGCTACACCGAAAAATCTTGTTATTCCTCTTGCGGTACTGAGAAACCTTGTTATTCCTCTTGCGGTACTGAGAAATCTTGTTATTCCTCTTGCGGTATTGAGAAATCTTGTTACTCCTCTTCTTACACTGAGAATTTTTGTTGTTCCTCTTGCTTCACTGAGAAATCTTGTTATTCCTCTTGCTTCACTGACAAATCTTGTTATTCCTCTTGTTACACTGAGAAATTTTGTTATTCTTCTTGTTACACTGAGAAATCTTGTTATTCCTCTTGTTACACTGAGAAATTTTGTTATTCCTCTTGCTACACTGAGAAAATTTGTTATTCCTCTTGCTGTACTGAGAAATCTTGTTATTCCTCTTGCTACACTGAGAAATCTTGTTATTCCTCTTGCTACACCGAGAAATCTTGCTATTCCTCTTGCGGTACTGAGAAATCTTGTTATTCCTCTTGCGGTACTGAGAAATCTTGTTATTCCTCTTGCTACACTGAGAAAATTTGTTATTCCTCTTGCTACACTGAGAAATCTTGATATTCCTCTTGCTACACCGAGAAATCTTGCTATTCCTCTTGCGGTACTGAGAAATCTTGTTATTCCTCTTGCGGTACTGAGAAATCTTGTTATTCCTCTTGCAGTACTGAGAAATCTTATTATTCCTCTTGCGGTACTGAGAAATCTTGTTATTCCTCTTGCGGCACTGAGAAGTCTTGTTATTCCTCTTGCTACACCGAGAAATCTTGTTATTCGTCTTGCGGTACTGAGAAATCTTGTTATTCCTCTTATAACGGGTTTGTTTGGTAGCTGTCGCAAGCGGGTGGTTAATGATACGTCTTCGGAGGCTTCTTCGTTTATTGTTAAGTCGTGGTGGGTACACAGGGTTGTGTGTTTGTGCCCATGGCCCGGGCAGGGCCATCCCACGAGAGAGAGCTGGGAGGCCTTGTGTATTGCTGCTAGGCCGCTGTGTGAGTGAGAGTGAGGCAAGTCTGGGCATACTGAAGTGGCAAGGCCTATAGGTGGCAGCACCAGCATGGCGCGAAATATGAACTAAGCTGGCAGACAGCATTTGCTGTCTGTGCAGACAGTACAGGCTGTCTAGGTACGCTCGGCCACCTACCGCGCGTCGTCCCGACGCGACAATACTGGTGGTAAAAGAAACTCGGTCTTTCTCTCGTAGGAACAGGGCACAGAACACAAAATAAAAACATATATACATATGGACATGGAAAAAAAACTTCCTACAGGGAGGAAAGAAAAAAACATGTGGGGTGTGCTAAACATCGTGGTCAAAGGCAGTGAGCGTTGATGGGCATCACTGCACGCCTTCCTGCGTCTGGACAGATACTGCAACACGGGAGACATCGCTGCGGCTGAGTTGTGACGTAACAGCTTACGGTCTCCTCTGAAACGGTGAAGCAGTCATCGTAGGAGTCGCTGCAGGTTTCACTCAACCTGGGGCACAACATGCGGGTGCCCTCGAGTGAGGCGTCGACAAAACTCGGCAACTGGGCAGGACTTCTGGCAAGCGACTCAGGAGGACACTTCTCGACTGGTACTGTCGCTGGGCTGTCACTGCCAGCGAGCGTGGAGTGAGTTGTGGAGCGAGTCGTGGCAGAGACGACTGGACGAAACATCTGGGAGTCGTAACATCATACACCAGACTGCAGTGAGAGAGCTAGCAGTCAAAGTGACATCTTCTTGGTGCAGGCTGCTCACTGAAGCTTGTGACACGAGGCTGACACAGCGCCTGCCGACAGGCCTAACTGCGGCTTGGCGAGTATCATCTCTCCACAGTTGGAGTTATAGCAGAGGTTAGTCTAAGCATCCCCAGACTTGTTTCTCTACATATAACTGCACTCTGAAGGTCTGGAGGAGAAGTGAAACAAATTTCGATAGGAATCGTAGCAGGTACGATTCTGCAGAACAACACGAGCGACGAGCATAAAAGCTTTCTGTACAAGAGGGCTCGGTCACTCGGAGCTGTCTTGACATCAGCTGTCAAACGTACTGGTCACACGGGTGACTTAACACAGTGGTGCTACTCAGGTCTGGCTCAGACCTCACTGGACACACGGAAACTTTAAACACCCGCGGTACATGGCTTAAACTAGCAAATGATGCTTTTCTGTGCATACACTAACATGTGAGAACACTAACTGAGAGGAATTATTTTAACACACGACATATATCTTCTCTCAGTCTTCTCGACAATACTAAAATAATTACTAGAAACACTCGATGGTGACATCATGTGATGTCAGGCGTGATGTCGCGAGGTGACGTCAGCAGCACTGTGACGTCAGTAGACATCGTGACGTCATGAAGTCGGGCAGTATCGTGGGTGACGTCAATGTGATGCGGGCAGCAGACCACAACATGAGGCCTGGGACATCTGGTAACTCACGTGGCTGGTAGATCCACGTGGTGTGATCTACGTGGCATGCTGATCCACGTAGCTTCGAGTGGCCTCGGGCACTCGGATACACAGCTCTGGCAATGAATCACACGAAAAACAGCAGAAAACACAGCAGAGGGAGTGGGCAGTGGTGAGTGTATGGTAGTGTGGTGGCGAGGAGCGTGGGTGAGTGTATGGCAGGGGAGCATCTGGCCATTCCTCCTCCTCCACCCACAAACACGTGGAGAAGCTCACACTGGACGCAGAAATCGCCACAAAACTCACCTCTGGCTTGCTGAAACAGCTGTGCTGAGCTGAGCAACAACAGCAGCAACATACAAGTGACGCTGAACACGTGACTTGAGAAACAGTGTGGGACACTGTAGCGTGGGACGCTGTAGCGTGGGGTCACTGTGACTCCACTTACAATTCTCGAAGAAATTCGGTAAATTTCGGCTGGATCCTGCTTGTACCTGTGTCTGGATGCTGAAACTTGCAGAGATGACATCAGGATAACTCGTTGAGAGACGGATGCTTCTTGCATGGGATGATGAAGTGAAGATGACTTCATCCCTCTTCCTTCCTCGCTTTGGGCAAACACACTGCTGCGACCACCGCTGGTACCAATATAACGAGTTTGTTTGGTAGGTGCTGCAAGCGGGTGGTTAATGATAGACGTCTTCTTCGGAGGCTTCTTTCTTTATTTTTAAGTCGTGGTGGGTACACAGGCTTGTGTGTTTGTGCCCATGGCCCGGGCAGGGCCATCCCACGAGAGAGAGCTACTAGTGTGTACGAATGGTATATAATACCGACAAGATGAGAGTAAGACACATGTGCAACATCTGGGTATCTTTATTGTAGACGTTTCGCCATCCAGTGGCTTTATCAATACAAATTCTAGGACATAACTTGAAGACAGTAGAACTATGTACAGAAGATGAGGTAATCAATCCCTCAACCTAGGAGTAGGTGCGAACAGCACCATAGTCGTGGAGATTCTGAAGCAGAAGAAAGAATCCTGGTGCTTATATAGTAACGTCAGGTGAAGCAGACGAGGGCAAATTCACTGGTAGGCGGGATTCCCCAGTGGAAGTAGGTCCTTCCCAAAGAGATGGGTTAGTAGTAGTAGTAGATGTCGTAGTCGTGAAGGTTATGTACATGTCCTCAGAATTAAGATTCCATGATGTTGCAGTGTCTGACAAGTTGTGTACGAATGGTATATAATACCGACAAGATGAGAGTAAGACACATGTGCAACATCTGGGTATCTTTATTGTAGACGTTTCGCCATCCAGTGGCTTTATCAATACAAATTCTAGGACATAACTTGAAGACAGTAGAACTATGTACAGAAGATGAGGTAATCAGTCCCTCAACCTAGGAGTAGGTGCGAACAGCACCATAGTCGTGGAGATTCTGAAGCAGAAGAAAGAATCCTGGCGCTTATATAGTAACGTCAGGTGAAGCAGACGAGGGCAAATTCACTGGTAGGCGGGATTCCCCAGTGGAAGTAGGTCCTTCCCAAAGAGATGGGTTAGTAGTAGTAGTAGATGTCGTAGTCGTGAAGGTTATGTACATGTCCTCAGAATTAAGATTCCACATGTGCAACATGTTGCACATGTGTCTTACTCTCATCTTGTCGGTATTATATACCATTCGTACACAACTTGTCAGACACTGCAACATCATGGAATCTTAATTCTGAGGACATGTACATAACCTTCACGACTACGACATCTACTACTACTACTAACCCATCTCTTTGGGAAGGACCTACTTCCACTGGGGAATCCCGCCTACCAGTGAATTTGCCCTCGTCTGCTTCACCTGACGTTACTATATAAGCGCCAGGATTCTTTCTTCTGCTTCAGAATCTCCACGACTATGGTGCTGTTCGCACCTACTCCTAGGTTGAGGGACTGATTACCTCATCTTCTGTACATAGTTCTACTGTCTTCAAGTTATGTCCTAGAATTTGTATTGATAAAGCCACTGGATGGCGAAACGTCTACAATAAAGATACCCAGATGTTGCACATGTGTCTTACTCTCACAGAGCTACTAGTACTTCTGTCTTGCTGCTAGGCCGCTGTGTGAGTGAGGCGGAGGCATGGGCCGGCAGGCTGGCGTGCCTACCGAGAGGCCTGGCTACAGAGGGCAGCACCTGAGTGGCGCGAAATATGAACTAAGCTGGCAGACTGCATGGGCTGTCTGTGCAGACAGTACAGGCTGTCTACAACCCGTTATACTCTTGCTACACTGAGAAATCTTGTTATTCCTCTTGCTACACTGAGAAATCTTGTTATTCCTCTTGCAGTACTGAGAAATCTTGTTATTCCTCTTGCTACACTGAGAAATCTTGTTATTTCTCTTGCGGTACTGAGAAATCTTGTTATTCCTCTTGCTACACTCAGAAATCTTGTTATTCCTCTTGCGGTACTGAGAAATCTTGTTATTCCTCTTGCTGCACTGAGAAATCTTGTTATTCCTCTTGCTACACCGAGAAATCTTGTTATTCCTCTTGCGGTACTGAGAAATCTTGTTATTCCTCTTGCTACACTGAGAAATCTTGTTATTCCTCTTGCTACACCGAGAAATCTTGTTATTCCTCTTGCTGTACTGAGAAATCTTGTTATTCCTCTTGCTACACCGAGAAATCTTGTTATTCCTCTTGCTACACTGAGAAATCTTGATATTCCTCTTGCTACACCGAGAAATCTTGCTATTCCTCTTGCAGTACTGAGAAATCTTGTTATTCCTCTTGCGGTACTGAGAAATCTTGTTATTCCTCTTGCGGTACTGAGAAATCTTGTTATTCCTCTTGCTACACCGAGAAATCTTGCTATTCCTCTTGCGGTACTGAGAAATATTGTTATTCCTCTTGCTACACTGAGAAATCTTGTTATTCCTCTTGCGGTACTGAGAAATCTTGTTATTCCTCTTGCGGTACTGAGAAATCTTGTTATTTCTCTTGCGGTACTGAGAAATCTTGTTATTCCTCTTGCTACACTGAGAAATCTTGTTATTCCTCTTGCGGTACTGAGAAATCTTGTTATTCCTCTTGCGGTACTGAGAAATCTTGTTATTCCTCTTGCGGTACTGAGAAATCTTGTTATTCCTCTTGCTACACTGAGAAATCTTGTTATTCCTCTTGTGGTACTGAGAAATCTTGTTATTCCTCTTGCTACACTGAGAAATCTTGTTATTCCTCTTGCTACACTGAGAAATCTTGTTATTCCTCTTGTTACACTGAGAAATCTTGTTATTCCTCTTGCTACACTGAGAAATCTTGTTATTCCTCTTGTTACACTGAGAAATCTTGTTATTCCTCTTGCTACACTGAGAAATCTTGTTATTCCTCTTGCTACACTGAGAAATTTTGTTATTCCTCTTGTTACACTGAGAAATCTTGTTATTCCTCTTGCTACACTGAGAAATCTTGTTATTCCTCTTGCGGTACTGAGAAATCTTGTTTATCTACTATTCCAAGTACATTCAAGACCTTAAACGTAGTAATTATGTCTGTTTTTCTCCTGTTAGTCAACTTGGTTCATAAAGTTCACATTGCTCAACTCTGCCAGCCATTTTGTAGCTCTTTGAACATTTTTTAACTTATCTGTGTTTTTAGGTGTAAGAACCACACAACTGCTGTGTATTCTAGTTTTGACCTAAATTAAATTATAAACAAGTTTCTGAATAGTTAACCATCCACAAATTCTAAAGATATTTCATAGTTTGCCAGTATAGCTGAGCTAGTCTCACAGCTTTATTTATGTGATCTTCCGGTGATATTCAAGAGGCCGGATTTCACTTTCTTCAATTCCTATTCAGTGATATTTAACTTCGTTAAATATGATATTTTCTTTTTGTGAGCACACTGAAACTTCCTAGTCAATACTTTAATAATAATAATAATAATAATAATAATAATAATAATAATAATAATAATAATAATAATAATAATAATTATTTTTATTATTATTATTATTATTATTTTATTATTATTATTATTATTATTATTATTATTATTATTATTATTATTATTATTATTATTATTATTTCTACAAGTACATGATACAACTTGTACAGACCATAGCTGGCATCAGTGACATGCTATATGCAAAGCCCCTGGTTATGCAGAGCATTTCAAGCATAAAATTAGGTATTTTTGTCCCTACGATGCTCAGAGCCAATTACCTATCTACTGCTAGGTGAAAAGGAACAGCAGGTGTCTTAAGAAAACACGCCCTATTATTTCTACCGGTACCGGGGATCGAACCACGTACCTCAGTGTGTGAGCTGAGTGGGTTACCAACCCAGTTATAGTACACACACATTTCCATGTCTACCTCATTCATTTTGCCGTTATCGTTGATTCTCATTATTTGACTTTAACATTTCATTTACCTTTTAGAGATTTAACATATTAGGTTCTGTCTTACTCATGTCTGCGAATTCCTTCTCAAAATATATGTATTCATTTTAAGCGACCATGAATGTATAAGTTTCTAGACTGGCTCGCTTCCTATATTGATTCTAAGCCCCTTTTCTTTGCCTACTTCTCCAACACCTTCTATATTATTCTGTCTTATATTCCTGTCTGGAATAAACTATTTAATATCGTTTTCATATACACTACGGAACTTTTTGTGGAGATTTACATAAATCCCTTCCTGTATACTGTATCATTTAATTTATCTTCATTACCGATTTAAACCATTATAATTCTATTTCTTATTATATAATTGTTTCTTTCCATTATTTTTTTTCCTTTCCATATTAATTTTCCACTGCATATTACATTTCCAGGGCAACATGATCCCTCTTTCCAAGTGGGTCTTAGTTGCTTCAGGTGAAAATTTCTTCAGTTATTCAATATTTTTATTATTAACACATCGGCAATTTCCCACAGCGGCAGGGAGACCCGATAAAGAAGAAATACTGTCATCATCATTCACTCCATCGCTGTCTTGCCTGAGGCGCGCCTACACTATTAAAAAGTTGCAACATCAGCGCTCCTGTTTAAGAGTTCAGGCACTGTATTTCCCATCTCCAGGACTCAAGTCCGGCCTTCAAGTTCCTTTCCCTGAATCTCTTCATAAATGTTACTTTACTCGCACTCCAACACTACGTCAAGTCATAAAAAATATTCTTCTCCACTCGCTCCTAGCTAACACGCTCATGCATGCTTGCTGGATGTCCAAGCCCCTCGCACACAAAACCTCCTTCATCTCCTTCAACCTTTACTAAGCTGACCTCTACCCCGCCTTCCTTCCACTACATATTTATACGCTCCTCAAGTCATTCTGTTTTGTTCCAGCCTCTCTAAATGTCCGAACCACCTCAACAACCCCTCCTCAGGCCTCAGGATAATACTTTTAGTGACCCCGCACCTCCTCTTAATTTCCAAATTACAGAGTATCTGCATTAAATTCATACCACATATTGCCTTCAGACATGACATCTCCACTGCCTCCAGCTTTCTCCTTGCTGCAACATTCACCACCCATGCTTTACACTCATACAAGAACATTGGTATCACTATACTTCCATACATTCCCTTCTTTGCTTCCACAGACTCCTCAGTGTGCCATTCACCTTTTTCCCTTCATCAGTTCTATGATTCACCTCGTCTTTCATAGACCCATCTGTTGATAAGTATACTCCAAAATATTTGAATACATTCACTTCTTCAATACTCCCTCCCTTGAATCTGATATCCAATCTTTCATTACCTTAAATTTTTCGTTATCCTCATCACCTTACTCTTTCCTACATTCACTTTTAATTTTCTTCTTTTACATACCCTACCAAACTCATCCACCAACCTCTGCAACTTCTCTTCAAAATCTCCCAAAAGCACAGTGTCATCAGCAAAGAGCAACTGTGACAACTCCCACTTTGGGTTAGATTCTTTATCTTTTAACTCCACACCTCTTGCCAAGACCCTCGCATCCACTTCTCTCACACTGACATCACACATCCTTGTCTAAGGCCTACTTTTACTGGGAAATAATCTCCCTCTCTGCTACATACTCTAACCTGAGGCTCACTATCCTCGTAAAAATTCTTCACTGCTTTTAGTACCATACACCTGCAACATCTGCCACATTACCCCCCTATCCACCCTGTCATATGCCTTTTCCAAATCCATAAATGCCACAAAAACCTCTTTACCCTTATCTAAATACTGTTCACCTATAAGTTTCACTGTAAACACTTGGTCTACACACCCCCTACTTTTCCTAAAGCCTCAATGCTCATCTGCGATCCTGCTCTCCACGTGAGTCTTAATTCTTTCAATAATATCTCTACTAGCTATTCAAGTCAACATTAGGTTTAATTTTGACGATGTGTTGCTGCTTCTCGTCCTTGCCGCTGCATTTTTATGTTATTGCTTAAAAACTGTTGTCATTCTATTGAGGACATGAAGTGACTATTTACTCTCCTAGTATAGGCTGACGAATATATTTTATTTTTTAGTTAAAATTTCCAAACACAGTAACTTTTTCCTTATCACGGTCACTTTTTATCAACAATTTCCTAAGGATTTTATGTAATCCCACATTTTTCCTATCGAACTCTTCTCTTTCCAAATATTAAATTTTGGCTTATATACATGTACTTCTAAGAGTTTTCACTTTTATTCCGTTCTCTTATCTCTAAAATTTCAAATTTTTTTAGCGTTTTTAATTATAATTTCTATAACTTGAAAAGTCTTTTACCAATATTACAAATTATTTCATTTCGACTTTGTCTCTTCTCCAGATTGAGAAAATTCTGTTAAATACGACCTTATTTGAAACATGTTTCTCAAGGTGGTTTTAGTTAGATAAACTCTACTATGATAAATTTAAATACTTGTTTATTATAGAAATGTTTCGCCAAATAGTAGCTTACGTAGCCCAATACAGAGAAGAACAGTACAAGATGATGAGTCTGAGGCAATCAGTCCCTCAGACTGAGTCGATGTGATCAGTCTATCAATATTGATTCTTATCAAATTTCTCAACATGTCGGTTGTCTGAATCTTTTATCTACATACTACGTCGTATTTCTCTCCATTTATATCACTAATTTTTAATCTTCTGTGGAATATTGCAACTACGTATATTAGAGTATAAAATATTCCAAATTTTATTATTTTCAGAGTTTCCCTTTCTCTTATTCCTGCAACATAATTTTCATCAGTCATTTGGTCGATTCTTTGAAAAAAAAAATTGTATAGCCTTGTTACTCTAAAATAAAAGTTCCTCATCTCAACCCAAATTATTTCTTAACTGTGTTTGTCACTATTGTCCTCTGAAAGATCTTGTATAACCATACCACGGGCGGGATTTGAACCCGCGGTCAGAGAGTCACGGCCACGCTAGCTGGAGATTCGTCTGTAAAAACTTGCATTTGTGGTCACAGAAGTGCCTGTGCTAACCTTCCTATGGTGTAGAAATATACCTAGTTGGATGAATCTTATTGTGGCTAGCTGGTCTAGTGGCTAACGCGACGGGCTGGAGTTTTGAGACTCTCTGACCGCGGGTTCAAATCCCGCCCGTGGTATGGTTTGTTTGCAATCGAGTAATTACGATTTCGTGAGTCATCTTGTATAATTTGTACACCCTCCTTACCTTCAAATTCCCGAACTCTCTTATCTTTCTTTTTAAGTTCTTCATTATGTTTAATCTTTGTAAAAGTTATATACAGTGGCCTTTGCTTGTCCTCTCATATTTTCCAGTACGCCTCTATGCCATGGTATATTCTTAATAGCTGAATTTATCAGCTCGTTTATTTTTATATATCATCTGTGTGGTGTTCCTCCTCTTTGATTCTTTACATTCACAAGTATATTTCCTGTTTTCTCACTTAGTTTTGTAGTTTACTTAAAATATAATTATACTGATTTACAGAGAATTTCTGATCTGTCACCTATGTCAACTATATTACCACTACTACTACTATCACCACTACTACTACTACTACTACTACTACTACTATCACCACTACTACTACTACTCCTACTACTATCACCACTACTACTACTACTACTACTATTACTACTACTACTACTACTATCACTACTACTACTACTACTATCACCACTACTACTACTGCTACTACTACTACTACCACTACTACTATCACTACTACTACTACTGTCACTGCTACTACTACTACTATCACTACTACTACTACTATCACCACCACTACTACTACTACTACTGCTATCACCACTACTACTACTACTACTATTACTACTACTACTACTATCACCACTAATACTACTACTACTACTACTATTACTACTACTACTACTACTATCACCACTACTACTACTACTACTACTACTGCTACTACTACTACTACCACTACTACTATCACTACTACTACTACTGTCACTGCTACTACTACTACTATCACTACTACTACTACTATCACCACCACTACTACTACTACTACTGCTATCACCACTACTACTACTACTACTATTACTTCACCATCCATACTACCATCACCATCACTACCTATACATACCACCACTACCACCATCACCACCTACTCACTACTCACCATCACCACCTCACCTACTACCACCACCACTAGCATCACCAATTACCACTACCACTACTACTCCACTACTCACTACATCACCACCTCTACCACCTACTACCACCACTACCTACTACCACCACCACTACTATCACCACCTACTACACTACCATCACCTCACTACCTACCTACTACCATCACCACACCTACTACTCATCACCATCCACCTACTACTACCATCACTACTACCTACTAGCACCACCACTACTCCATCACCACTACCTACTACCTACCATCACCACCACCACTACTACCACCACCACTAGCATCACCACCACCTACTACCATTACACTACCATCCACTCCACCTACCACCACCACCACTACCTACACCACTACCACCACCACTCACTACCACCACTACCACCATCCACCACTACCTACCTACATCACCTACCACCATCCCATCCCTACCACTACTAATCATCACCACCACACTACCATCACCACTACTACCTACCATCACCTACCACCTACCATCACCTACCACTACTACTACCATCACCACCACTACTACCATCACCACTACTACCACTCATCACCACTACCACCTCACCACCACCTACCACCTACCATCACCACCTACCTACTCACTACCACCACCACCACTACACCACACTACCTACCACTCCACTACCACCTACCACCTACCACCACTACCACCATCACCACTCACTACCACATCGCCACTCACCTACTACCACCATCACCACCACCACCACCTCATCACCACTACCACCACCACCTACCACCACCACCTACCACTCCACCACCACCACCACCATCATCCACCACACTACCACCATCACCACTACACCATCCCCACTACCACTAACATCACCACCACCACTACTACCATCACCACTACCACTATCACCACCACTACTACTACTACTACTACTACAACCAGCTTTACCACTACTTGTTTTCCTTCCTCTCTTTGTCCCGTACTGTGTTCCTCACCTATATATACTGTCTCCCTCTCCCTTATGTGTTAGTGACTTTGTAAATGGTGCAAATGGGGCAGAAACGTCGTCGTAAGATTCTCTCCTATATTCGTTTATTTGTGTGTTGCTCCAGTCACGGTGTTTTGTTCTTTAGATCCCATATTTCTTTAAAGTTGTCTCTTCTCTGTTTAATTTAATTCTTCTTGTCTTCCATAAATTTGTTCAATCTTATTCATTCTCTCCATCTATTCACCCACTGCTTTTTCCATCTGTAGGTACAGTGCTAGTCACGGTAATATGCCGCCACTGCCCCCACATATCTACCAGAACACAAACACATACCATGAAAGATTTTAATATATTTATTTGTACCTTTACTGAGGTTCTAATACTTGTTGGTGCGTCCTTTACGTTTAATCACGTCCCTCAGCCTTGTAGGAAGACTCTTACATAAACTCTTGAGAGTTTGGAGAGGTATATTATTCCATGCCTCATGTAGAGCAGCCTCCAGCCACGGGATGGAACTGATATCCTTGCCCAGTAAACTTCGTTTCACTATTGACCACAGGTTCTCAATAGGATTTAGGTCTTGAGAATTGCCTGGCCAGTCTTTAAAGATCCTCACTTCACAGTCCTTAAGCCACTGAACTACAGATTTAGTGGTACGACACGGTGCACCGTCCTGCATAAAAACCGTAGCCCCACACTTGTCAAATGCCTTAGGTAAATTGTCACACAATAACTCCAGGTAATTATACTGGTTCTTATACTCGTTTTTGGGAAGTACAATGAGTTCACCAACACTCTGAGCACTGAAACACTCCCAAAACATGAGTGAGTTTGGGTGTTTGGTGGTCCCAGAGGTGTAGAGGGGGTCTAGCGGGTCACTACCTCTGGGTCGGTACACATGTCCCCCATGATTACAGGTGATAGTGAAGGTTGCTTCATAGCTCCAGAGTACTTCAGACCACTGTTGAGGATTCCAGGGAAGAT
Source organism: Cherax quadricarinatus (assembly GCF_038502225.1). Lineage (NCBI taxonomy): Eukaryota > Metazoa > Arthropoda > Malacostraca > Decapoda > Parastacidae > Cherax > Cherax quadricarinatus. Next base: position 20,771,042 of record NC_091360.1, on the reverse strand, counting down.
ATTTCTTTGCATAATCCAGCCTATATTTCTTCTGTGGCTTGGAGAGGATCGATTTCTTAACCTGATGGTAACTACTGTAGCCCAGTTCTGACACACGCCTGTTAACAGTTCTTACAGACACCTCTGAGAGAATATGTTTGTTCTTTTCTTTCAGTTCTCTAGCAGTAATCTTATGTGTACTCTCCAACTGCTTCTTTAATTAACACAGTTTAGGTACTAACAGATGTCTTCTTGGAGGGGCCAGGCCGAGGTTTGGCAGACAGTAACTAGACACTGCCACCAGCCTTGAAATGCTGCACCCAGTTCCTCACTGAACGCTCACACACACCAACATTCTCCATTGTTTCTTTCATCTGGTACTCAGCTTTGTGAAGCCCTATGATTTGAGCTATAGTTTCAGGTGTTAAAGACTTCCTTTTACCCTTAATCAAACATGTATAGCCCTAAAACCAAAGGGAACACCGGACAAAAGATGGGGCGGATGAGACAACAGTGCAACACTTCCTCTCACCACGGCAGCCATGTGAGCACTAAGGAGTCACTGTGGAATGTGGCGGCAGTCCGTGACGTCATGCTAATGGCTGCTATCCGGCATAATGCACTGACGAAAGAAGACCCCTCTGTATGGTAGGCCTTTGATTTTCGTCAACGGCATTATGCCGGGACGCTCATATTAATACTTATCTCGTTCTAATTGTAGGGACACGACTCACGTGAATGTTCTAGTCTCAACTCTGTAATATAGCCACGATCCTGTTTTTCCCAGGATGAGGTGGCTGACTTCTAGTAGCCACCTCATCTGGTGGCAGACTAGACGTCAGCCACCATATTGATTCACTTCCTGACAACTCTGTGACTAAAAAAAATACTTCCTAACATCCCTATGGCTCATCTGAGTATTCAACTTCCATTTTTTGTCCTCATGTTCCTGTATCCTATTTCTGTAACATTCTGGACCTGTTCACCTCATCAATTCTTATCAGTACTTTATAAGTCATTATCATGTCCCCCCGTTGGAAATAAATGGTATAAAATACCGACACAGTGGAAATATAATCACATACGACAAGGTTTCGCCCACACAGTGAGCTTTCTCAAGTCACAAACAGATCTACCTGGGGTGGAAAGGTACGCGAGTATTTATAGTCAGGTTCAGAATGGTAGGTGAGACACATAGGCATCAGTTAGGCAACTTTATTCCGAAACGTTTCGCCTACACAGTAGGCTTCTTCAGTCGAATACAGAAAGTAGGCAGGAACAGTAGAGATGTGAAGACGATGTAATCAGTCCATCACCCTTGAAGTCGTAGAATTTGAGGTTGTCAGTCCCTCAGCCTGGAGAAGTTCAGTTCCATAGTCAGGAACTATCTGAAGATCAAGCGACAGTGCGGAGACTTAAATACTGTCGGAAGGAGAGGTGCATAGTAGTAGTAGTAGTGAGAATGTAGCCACTGAGAGATCAGGTCCCTCTCAGATCCAACAGTTCTCACTTGAAAGGGTTGTCTAAGGTGTTTTCTGTACCAAGAGGCCATGTGTTGCAGTGTCTGACAAGATGAACATCAAAATGGTATACAATACCGACATGTTGGTAGGTAAGACACATAGGCAACAGTTAGGGAACTTTATTCCGAAACGTTTCGCCTACACAGTAGGCTTCTTCAGTCGAATACAGAAAGTAGGCAGGAACAGTAGAGATGTGAAGACGATGTAATCAGTCCATCACCCGAGTGGGGTTATAGAGTCTAAAATCTTGGGTAGCTTGGAAGGGAGATTGTAATGACTTCAGCAAATTATACGTGGGCGAAACATCAAGAGACCTCCAAACACGTATTTCAGAACACCAATAAGCAGGCAGGTCTGACGATCCAAGGAATGCCTGTGTACAACACCGTAATTCACACAACCATTTAATAAACTACAGAAACTCAAGACTTATCGCCAGAGAAGACAACACTCAATACCGAAGAATCCTGGAATCATCGCTTATCTCTAGATCCGACAACTTCAACCAGAACAATGGCTTCTATAACATGACTCTATAACATGGTTTCTATAACATAGCAGAACCACTTGCCAAGAAACTTCTTCATCGCTATCCCACATAAGAACATAGGAATGGAGGAACACTGCAGAAGGTCTACTCACATACTTATCCAATCTCCCTTCCAAGCTACCCAAGATTTTAGACTCCATAACCCCACTCGGTAGATCATCAGATGCAGCATTCTCCACCTGCTCCGGGTTTAGCGCTTCCCCCTTGATTATAATAATAATAATCCAGCATTCTGAACCTGACTATAAATACTCGCGTACCTTCCACCCCAGGTAGCTCTGATTATCAAATGGTATACAATACAGTGGCTACATTCTCACTACTACTACTCTGCACCTCTCCTTCTGACAGTATTTAAGTCTCAACACTGTCGCTTGATGAAGATTGAGACACTTATGCAGCATATGGGAATCTTTTTTCAGGAAACGTTTCGCCACACAGTGGCTTCATCAGTCCAATACAAAGAGGAAGGCGTAAGGAGAGGAGGAGTATGAGGTAATCAGTCCTTCATACTCCTCCTCTCCTTACGCCTTCCTCTTTGTATTGGACTGATGAAGCCACTGTGTGGCGAAACGTTTCCTGAATAAAGATTCCCATATGCTGCATAAGTGTCTCAATCTTCAACTTGTCGGTTTTTCAAACCATTCATCACAACTGTCGCTTGATCTTCAGTTAGTTCCAGACTTTGGAACAGAACTTCTCCAGGCTGAGGGACTGACAACCTCAAATCTACGACTTCAAGGGTGATGGACTGATTACACCATCTTCACATCTCTACTGCTCCTGCCTACTTTCTGTACTCGACTGAAGAAACCTACTGTGTAGGCGAAACGTTTCGGAATAAAGTTGCCTAAATGTTATCTATGTGTCTTATCTACCAGGTAGATCTGTTTGTGACTTGAAAAAGCCCACTGTGTGGGCGAAACGTTGCCAATAAAGGATCACATTATACTGCATATGTGTTTATATTTCCATCATGTCCCCCCCTTTCCTTCCTGTCCTCCAGTGTCGTCAGGATAAGTTCCCTTAACCTCTCCTCACAGGACATATCCCATATCTCCGGGACTAGTCTTGTTGCAATTTTTTAAACTTTTTCTAATTTCTTGACATGTTTGACAAGGTGTGGGCTCCATACTATTGCTACATACTCCAGTATGGGCCTAACATACACTGTGTACAATAGGTTTGCTAGTTGATTATATGCTTTAGCAGTTATTTGGTTGACGTGCATCTCAAGAGATGTTCTTGGTGCTATACTCACCAAAAGATCATTTTCCTTGAGTGGGTTTAAAATCCTTTGACCCCTAAGATTGTTTATCGTCCACCGTCTTCTTTGTCCTTCCCCAAGATTCATGACTTTGCACTTTGTGGGGTTGAACGCCAGGAGATATTTGTCGGGTCAGGCTTACAGCCTCTACAGATCCCTTCGTAATCTTTCCTGATCCTCGTTCCCTTGTATTCTCCTCATTAGTTTCAGCCGTCTGTGAACAGAGACGCCTCTGATTCTGTCTCTTCCATCATGTCATTCATATATACAAGAAACAGCACTGGACCTAGAACTGACCCTTGTGGAACTCCACTCGACACATACGCCCAGTCCGTCACCTCATAACGTGCCATCACTTGTTGTTTCCTTCCTGTCAGGTATTCCCTGATCCATTGAAAGGCTTTTTCTCTATGTGAGTGTATACTCACCTAACTGTACTCACCTAATTGTGTTTCCAGAGGTCGATTCACATCGCTACAAGGTCACCCTCCCTGAACCATGAGCTTTATCATACCTCTTCATAAAGTTATGTATGGATTCTACCTCCTCAACATCACTTTCCAGACTATTCCACTTTATGACAACTCTGTGAATGAAGAAATACTTCCTAACATCCTTTTGACTCATCTGAATCTTCAACTTCCAATTGTGGCCCCTTGTTGCTTTGTCCCATCTCTGGAACATCCCATCTCTGTCCAGCTTGTGTGTGTTAGTTACCACTTTTGTGTGTTTGTGTGTGCTTCTCTGAGTGTATACCTGTGCACACGCAGAAGGGAAATCGTTCGCGCTTGTACATATATACATTCATTTCAGTCACTATATGCCCCCAGGCAAATTTGCTCATCAAAGTCATATATCTACAAAGCAATCCAGTCGATGTATTAGATGTGTGGCGAGTGTGTGTGCTGGAATAAGCGTGAGGAACAGCGGCCATGGTGGCCTCAACACGGTGTTGGGGGCGTGCTGGTATAAACGTGAGGAACAGCAGCCATTGTGGCCTCAACACGGTGCTGGTGGCGTGCTGGTATAAACGTGAGGAACAGCAGCCATGGTGGCCTCAACACGGTGCTGGTATAAGCGTGAGGGACAGCAGCCATGGTGGCCTCAACACGGTGTTGGTGGCGTCCTGGTATAAGCGTGAGGAACAGCAGCCATGTTGGCCTCAACACGGTGCTGGTGGCGTGCTGGTATAAGCGTGAGGGACAGCAGCCATGGTGGCCTCAACACGGTGCTGGTGGCGTCCTGGTATAAGCGTGAGGGACAGCAGCCATGGTGGCCTCAACACGGTGCTGGTGGCGTCCTGGTATAAGCGTGAGGGACAGCAGCCATGGTGGCCTCAACACGGTGTTGGTGGCGTGCTGGTATAAGCGTGAGGGACAGCAGCCATGGTGGCCTCAACACGGTGTTGGGGGCGTGCTGGTATAAGCGTGAGGGACAGCAGCCATGGTGGCCTCAACACGGTGTTGGGGGCGTGCTGGTACAAGCGTGAGGGACAGCAGCCATGGTGGCCTCAACACGGTGTTGGTGGCGTGCTGGTATAAGCGTGAGGGACAGCAGCCATGGTGGCCTCAACACGGTGTTGGGGGCATGCTGGTACAAGCGTGAGGGACAGCAGCCATGGTGGCCTCAACACGGTGTTGGTGGCGTGCTGGTATAAGCGTGAGGGACAGCAGCCATGGTGGCCTCAACACGGTGTTGGGGGCGTGCTGGTACAAGCGTGAGGGACAGCAGCCATGGTGGCCTCAACACGGTGTTGGGGGCGTGCTGGTATAAGCGTGAGGGACAGCAGCCATGGTGGCCTCAACACGGTGTTGGGGGTGTGCTGGTATAAGCGTGAGGGACAGCAGCCATGATGGCCTCAACACGGTGTTGGGGGCGTGCTGGTATAAGCGTGAGGGACAGCAGCCATGATGGCCTCAACACGGTGTTGGGGGTGTGCTGGTATAAGCGTGAGGGACAGCAGCCATGGTGGCCTCAACACGTTGTTGGGGGCGTGCTGGTATAAGCGTTAGGGACAGCAGCCATGGTGGCCTCAACACGGTGTTGGGGCGTGCTGGTATAAGCGTGAGGGACAGCAGCCATGGTGGCCTCAACACGGTGTTGGGGGCGTGCTGGTACAAGCGTGAGGGACAGCAGCCATGGTGGCCTCAACACGGTGTTGGTGGCGTGCTGGTATAAGCGTGAGGGACAGCAGCCATGGTGGCCTCAACACGGTGTTGGGGGCGTGCTGGTACAAGTGTGAGGGACAGCAGTCATGGTGGCCTCAACACGGTGTTGGTGGCGTGCTGGTATAAGCGTGAGGGACAGCAGCCATGGTGGCCTCAACACGGTGTTGGGGGCGTGCTGGTACAAGCGTGAGGGACTGCAGCCATGGTGGCCTCAACACGGTGTTGGGGGCGTGCTGGTACAAGCGTGAGGGACAGCAGTCATGGTGGCCTCAACACGGTGTTGGGGGCGTGCTGGTATAAGCGTGAGGGACTGCAGCCATGGTGGCCTCAACACGGTGTTGGGGGCGTGCTGGTATAAGCGTGAGGGACAGCAGCCATGGTGGCCTCAACACGGTGTTGGGGGTGTGCTGGTATAAGCGTGAGGGACAGCAGCCATGGTGGCCTCAACACGGTGTTGGGGGTGTGCTGGTATAAGCGTGAGGGACAGCAGCCATGGTGGCCTCAACACGGTGTTGGGGGCGTGCTGGTATAAGCGTGAGGGACAGCAGCCATGGTGGCCTCAACACGGTGTTGGGGGCGTGCTGGTATAAGCGTAAGGGACAGCAGCCATGGTGGCCTCAACACGTTGTTGGGGGCGTGCTGGTATAAGCGTGAGGGACAGCAGCCATGGTGGCCTCAACACGGTGTTGGGGGCGTGCTGGTATAAGCGTGAGGGACAGCAGTCATGGTGGCCTCAACACGGTGTTGGGGGCGTGCTGGTATAAGCGTGAGGGACAGCAGCCATGGTGGCCTCAACACGGTGTTGGGGGCGTGCTGGTATAAGCGTGAGGGACAGCAGCCATGGTGGCCTCAACACGGTGTTGGGGGCGTGCTGGTACAAGTGTGAGGGACAGCAGCCATGGTGGCCTCAACACGGTGTTGGGGGCGTGCTGGTATAAGCGTGAGGGACAACAGCCATGGTGGCCTCAACACGGTGTTGGGGGCGTGCTGGTACAAGCGTGAGGGACAACAGCCATGGTGGCCTCAACACGGTGTTGGGGGCGTGCTGGTACAAGCGTGAGGGACAGCAACCATGGTGGCCTCAACATGGTGTTGGGGGCGTGCTGGTACAAGCGTGAGGAACAGCAGCCATGGTGGCCTCAACATGGTGTTGGGGGCGTGCTGGTACAAGCGTGAGGGACAGCAACCATGGTGGCCTCAACATGGTGTTGGGGGCGTGCTGGTACAAGCGTGAGGGACAGCAGCCATGGTGGCCTCAACATGGTGTTGGGGGCGTGCTGGTACAAGCGTGAGGGACAGCAGCCATGGTGGCCTCAACATGGTGTTGGGGGCGTGCTGGTACAAGGGTGAGGGACAGCAGCCATGGTGGCCTCAACATGGTGTTGGGGGCGTGCTGGTACAAGCGTGAGGGACAGCAGCCATGGTGGCCTCAACATGGTGTTGGGGGCGTGCTGGTACAAGCGTGAGGGACAGCAGCCATGGTGGCCTCAACATGGTGTTGGGGTCGTGCTGGTACAAGCGTGAGGGACAGCAGCCATGGTGGCCTCAACATGGTGTTGGGGGCGTGCTGGTACAAGGGTGAGGGACAGCAGCCATGGTGGCCTCAACATGGTGTTGGGGGGCGTGCTGGTACAAGCGTGAGGGACAGCAGCCATGGTGGCCTCAACATGGTGTTGGGGGCGTGCTGGTATAAGCGTGAGGGACAGCAGCCATGGTGGCCTCAACATGGTGTTGGGGGCGTGCTGGTACAAGCGTGAGGGACAGCAGCCATGGTGGCCTCAACATGGTGTTGGGGGCGTGCTGGTACAAGCGTGAGGGACAGCAGCCATGGTGGCCTCAACATGGTGTTGGGGGCGTGCTGGTACAAGCGTGAGGGACAGCAGCCATGGTGGCCTCAACATGGTGTTGGGGGCGTGCTGGTACAGCAGCCATGGTGGCCTCAACATGGTGTTGGGGGCGTGCTGGGATTACCAAACTTCTGGGATAAGCTCTTAAAGAAGACCTCCCAGAGAGGTGAAGTATAAGACTCACCTCTCACTCACTTGACTAATGTTAACTTTTTTCTTTCGATCCTTGTTTATGAACATTGCTATCTCTCTCTCTCTCTCTCTCTCTCTCTCTCTCTCTCTCTCTCTCTCTCTCTCTCTCTCTCTCTCTCTCTCTCTCTCTCTCTCTCTCTCTCTCTCTCTCTCTCTCTCTCTCTCTCTCTCTCTCTCTCTCTCTCTCTCTCCCTCTCGCTCTCTCTCCCTCTCCCTTTCTCTCTCTCTTTCCCTCTCTCTCTCTCTCTCTTTCCCTCTCTCTCTCTATGTGTGTGTGAGTGTGTATTTGTGAATGTGTTTGTATGTGCGCATATATGAGTGTACGTACTCACCTAATTGTACATATTTTATTGTGATAACAGGGGTCGAGTCATAGCTCTTGGCCCCGTCTCCTCACCAGTCGCTACAGTGTGTGTGTGTGTACTCACCTACTTTAGATATCATCAGAAGTCGTGACCCAGCTGTTGATCCTTCCTTCCTGACTTTTAGAGTCCTACCTTAGTTATTATTTATGCATGAATCCTACCCCAACTACTTCCTTGTTCAGATAGTTCATCATTTTGACTCCTTTGTAAAAAATTTGCGACATCCCCTGACGTAAGTGTGTCACTTCCAACTCTGCCCTTGTGTACTAGTTTACTGCTTCTCCAACACTTTGCCCTAAATATTCAAGCATTGCAGTTATGTCTACCATGGCCATTCTCTGCTCTACAAGAATAACAATAATAATAATAATAATAATAATAATAATAATAATAATAATAATAATAATAATAATAGTAATAATAATAATAATAATAATAATAATAATAATAATAATAATAATAATAATAATAAATCTTTACTTCTACAAGTGCATGTACAAGGTATATAGGCCTAGCTGACATCAGTAAACATACTGTAGAGAGCCTCTTGTTATGCAGAGCATTTCGGGTGGTCTAGGTCAATTTTATCCCCAGGATGCAACCCACACCAGTCGACTAATGTCCAGGTACGTCTTTTACTGATAGATGAACAATGACAGCAGGTGTCTTAAGGAATCACGTCCTAATGTTGCCACCTGTACCGGGGATCGAATCACGGACACTCATTGTTTGAGTGGAGTGCAATAGCAATTGAGATTTTACGCCTGAAGTCTTTACTCATAGCTCATAGCTGTGGGATTAGCCTCGCTGCACTTTTTCTAGTTTTAAGACGTGAATGTGATAAATACTCTCAGACGGATCTCATATATGTTAAATATAGCTTCCCCTGTTACAATTTTTTCTTAAGAATCCATAAAGTTAATAAGATGCTTGATAGATGAGCGTATGGTGCATTTATCCTTGTCCTTGACCTGCAAGATGACCTAGAGTGACCTGCAAGACGACCTATCCAAACCCATCCGTGGCCCACACTTCTAAGACCTGATACCACTGATAAACTCCTCAGTAGATATGGTTGGTACTGTACTTAATATATTATCCTCCTTTAGTTAACCTTGAAATCTTTTTACCTTGAATCTGTGCTATATTTCATGTTTTCTTTTCACTTTTATAATTTTTATTACCTTCCACTTGCTAGAAATGAATTAAAGCAGCGACTTGTTACATCAATCGTGCCCCTCGCTCAGGTCTTACTTATGTGGAACCGTTGGGCATGTTGACTGCCGACACGTATCGACTACTCAGCAGGCTCTTTTCACTCGACATTCAGGTGCAGCTCATATTATGGAAAAGAACAGAGGTAGCTTGTGCAGTAGATATGAGATGGTCAATCCCTTTAATCTTGAAGAATTAAGTTTGAGGTGCTTAGTTCCTTATCTTTGGAAAAAGTTTAGCCTCATAGCTTTGATCACTGCCAGCTAAAGCGTGAGAAATTAGCCTTTCATAGTGGAGCTATAAGTGAGGAAAGACGTGGAGATGACCGCACAGGAGGTGGGGCCCACTGGTAAGATGAGTGAAGTTAAGAATATAAGTATCGAGGACCACTTTGCAAGTCTACTGGCCTATGCTAGGCAGGTCCTCAACACCTACTTTTCCCTGTCATAACTTGTAGTTGACCAGTAAGGTTGTAGAAAATGTCTTCTGTATCAAAATATCGCGATGTTGCTGTGTCATACAAGAATTATAATAATGGTAAAACTAACGAGAAATAGATGAGCAGACCATGGTACTGGTGGCGTTAGAACCCGTGGCGAGTGAGTCGTAAAACTCCAGTCCAGTGCGCTGGGTGACTGACCACTTCAAAGTTACTTTTTCAAGACTGAGAGACAGACCACATCATTTCTATTTCTCTGTTATTTATGATCTTTCCAGTATTTACATCACCTCTGTATTTCGACTGAAGAAGCCAGCAGATCAGGCGAAACGTCTGAGCAATGAAGATACCAAACTTTTGTACATGTATCTTGTTCATGTAGTTATCGGTATTGTACACAGTGTACAATCCTTTCTTACAGCTCAAGAAAATACTATCTTGTTTTCCTTGATTGTCTTAACTTTAGCTTTAAGCAGGATATATTATCTTTAAAGCAGTTTTGGTTGTTATCAATTAAACCTCTATTATCTTGTTAAATTAGACACATGTGCAACTCTTGGGTATCTTTATTGAGGAAACGTTTCGCCACACAGTGGCTTCATCAGTCCATACAAAGGATAAACTTGAAGAACAGGAGGAGAATGAGGGGGCTGAGGGACTGATTACCTCATTCTCCTCCTGTTCTTCAAGTTTATCCTTTGTATGGACTGATGAAGCCACTGTGTGGCGAAACGTTTCCTCAATAAAGATACCCAAGAGTTGCACATGTGTCTAATTTAACAACATGTCGGTTCTTTGAACCATTCATCTACGACTCTATTATCCTGATTATCACCACTTTCTTTTCCTTACATATTATGGAAATAAATGGTATAAAATACCGACGCCATGGAAAAACAAACACATAAGCAATATAATGTCATCCTTTATCGACTTGTAGTTTGCTGATTTATTCAATACAGTTAATATGTCATGGAAAAAATTAGCTATTGAGCTGCGTTTGTAAATCATAACTGCAAAAATAAACTGAAAGCCAACTTAAGAAATAGAGGAAAGGATCAAATGCGTTAAAGGTAATTGTAACTAAACGTTTATTGAATAAACTTAAAATGAAAATAAAACTAAAAGTGAATGGACAAAGCAAATTTAAAAAAAAAAAATATAGAGATTACTGATGAACCAGAGAAGGAAGAACAAGACAACAGAGATGTCAGCGGACGTAATATATCCTTCAGGTGATAAAATGGTTTCTCCCCAAAGTTATTGATTGTGGTGTTATAGAAGTAAGTTCAGTGACTACCATAGAGGTTCAGAGAACCTTATTTCTCGTTTAGGCTCAACGACAATGTAAAAAGTAGCTATATAAACACATGGGCTACGTTCACACTCAACCATCAACGCACTTTACATAAAAATAGTCTATGACCATTCACGTTTGTAAACTGACGTTGAATTGATAAAAATAAAACCTGTTTTCATTTAGCTCTTCCTCTGTGGGAACCAGCAACGAACTGCGCTCTGTGACAAGCACAAAACTAAAAAAAAACATTGAAATAAAGCTGAGGATCGAGGCAAAAGACAGATGTAAAGAAAAGTAAGGAAGTCTACCTGAAATCATCACAACACTAGAATATCCCAACACCAGAGAACAGTGTGGACACAAAAGTCGACTCAGCTCAAGGAAAAACAAAGTGAGAAGGTAAGAGAAAGTCCTAAGTGACGACGACAGACGGATGACAAAACAGAAAAATAAAGAGAATTTGTTAACAAGATAGCGCCACATACGGCGCTATCTAGGAGACGCTATGAATCGTACTCCGGTCACACGAATTAAATTGGCGCTATGTAACTATTTCCTTTACCTACTACAGTTGCTGTCTTCCACACGTCTGGCAGTTTCAGAGGATAAACTGACTCGTATATTTAAGTTGATAGTGTACACAGTCACATCTGCTCCCCTCTCTGACTCACCCATTGTCTTACTCCATTTTGTGTATGTGTGTGAGTGTGTGTGTGTGTGTGTGTGTGTAGGTGTGTGTGTGTATGTGTGTGTGTGTGTGTGTGTGTGTGTGTGTGTATGTGTGTGTGTGTGTGTGTGTGTGTGTGTGTGTGTGTGTGTGTGTATGTGCGCTAACTTATATGTACTCACCTACAATGCTCGTCACGGCATTATGCCGCCCCTCCCCCACACACGTACCAAAACACAAACACATTCCATGAAAGCTTATAATATATATATACAGTATATATATTTGCACACTTACTGAGGTTTTAACACTTGGTGCTGCGTTTTTTACATTTAATCACATCCCTCAGAAGCGTAGGAAGACTCTCAGACAAATTCCTGAGGGTTTGGGGAGGTATATTATTCCATGCCTCATGTAGAGCAGCCTCCAGCCACGGGATGGAACTGATATCCTTGCCCAGTAAACTTCGTTTCATTATTGACCAGAGGTTCTCAATAGGATTTTTTTTTTATATATTTTATTTAAAACCAATACAGTTTAACATAAAAATAAAGAAACAGTATGGAACCTAATCAAATTAACTGACAAACGGATTGTACCTACATACTCGCAAGATATTGCAACAAAAACTTACAGCAAGAACATAGCTAAAAAAATTACATGTCACAGGGTCATGAATTGACATATATACAAAACCTTGTATATATATAAATTGTACATATAAATGACATCTGACAAAGGTTCAATACACTTGAACATAAAATATACAAAGAAGTTATATCAGTTAAATCCCATCCTTCACATTAATCAAAAAACCAAAACCTAACATCATAATCTGACTAGATAATCTACATACTTATCCCTAACAATACAGCTGAACATATCCCAACATACAAATAAACAAAAAAAGAATACAGCTTAGAACACAAAAACAAGCTCTATACTGTTACAATACACCCATATACAAATTTCAGACAAATGGACTACGTCACTAAACTGTCTAGATATGTCTGTATACCATACAGACTAAAACTTAACATCAAGAACTTGCATGAACACCAAACCGGTATCAGGGTACACACCATAATTATAAACTTTAAAAAGAATCAATCATGCATATATAAAGTATTACATAACGTCTGACCCATGACAAAGGCTCAACACAATAGAAAGAGATATATATTTATATATATACACATACACACCCACACACCCACACCCACATCCACACACACCCACACGTACACACAAAATTTTTCACAAAATCACATTAATCAGATGCACTGTATGCACAATGCAAAACAGTATATAAGTATATATCATCGTGCAAAAACCCAGCACGTAACATAAAAACAAACTAAAACACACTTCATGTCGCAAATAACTTATTTCTCAAGAATCATGTTATACAAGACTGATACACATCATAATTATACATAAAAAAATCTACTATATTATACCTACATTCTGAAAAGTGTTATATCTACCATAACGAGACCTTGAGCTCTACATCCACACTTGGATGCCATAAAGACCCAATGAAAACCAGGAAACCATTCCAAACCCACATTCACAACACTCTCACGACCCTCCCCCCCAGGGAGGCGAGCCCGCTGTTGCCCCCTGACTCCCTCCAACCTATGAAAACCCCTTCACTCACTCATTTCCAATCACAGATTTACGAGAATCCCTAACGTTAGCATTCTATACCCCTCTGAGAAAGCCTGATCCCACCTCCTCCCATACAAATCTCTGTTACACCTCGTACTATAGAACGTTACCGCAAGAACCTTTCTTCTCTCCTCACTATCCCCTCTCCCCCTCATCACCCACGACATATATATATAATCTACCATGATATAATCTAAAGCTCTTATGACACCCTCGTCTAACCCACCCATATCCAGACTTAGAGCACGCAAAACCGACACCCCACGGCCCCCCACCCTCTGTACCAACCTACTTAACCAGCACCTAACCTCCTCTAGCCCTTCACAAAAGTAAACTACATGGAACGCTGTCTCATCCCCTCCACAGATACCACACCCCCCACCCTCTACAACCTGTCTGTTTCGTAATATCTCACCAGACGGAAGGATCCCATGCAGAAAACGAAACATCACCTCACGCGCCCGAGGTTTTAACTTCAATTTACTAAATCTAAACCAAATACTCTTCCACGCATACATGGGGAACAAACCCTCAACTGGGACAACGCACCTACCTACAAGTAACCTACACAAAACCCTTATACGAACCTTTCTCAGTTCCCTAACCAACATCACAGCCCTCAAAACTATTTCACATTCCCTCAACTCCATTCCTCGATACCACATACCCAGCCTGTCGTGTATCCTTTCCAAACGCCCCGCATTCACACCCTCACGCAACACTTCCCATTTAATAAACACACATTTAGCCCTCCGTCTCAAATCCAACAACCCCAACCCACCCTGACTTACAGGTAACATTACAACCTCCCTCCGTAACCAATCACAACGTGAACCCCATAAAAATTTGTACACCCGTCATAGTATCCCCGCAATCGCTGTCCCTGTAATTGGGAACACAGCTGCAACATGCCAAACCTTACTATACAATAAAATGTTCACGACTATCACTCGCTGTATCAGAGTTAGGTGCTGGGGTCTCAGAACACCTAGACGCCCCACGATCCTTTCCAATAACCTATCCGAATTTTCCTCCCGCGCCGCAACCATGTCATCCCTATAAATAATACCACAAATCTTTAAAGACACCGCCCATTCTTTAACAACATTACATCTCCCCCCCACACCCCCCACCCAAGAACCCAACCCCATGCACCTTGACTTCGCACTATTTACCTGCATACCCGTGGCACTTCCAAATAGTTGCACCACCTCGTCCAACACTCTCATTGACATCCCTGCACGAATGAGAACAGTGGTGTCGTCAACATATCCAATTAACCCCGGCCAGGCCCTCCCACCCCCCACACTTCCCTCACATGGCGTACATAAGCTACGGTCAACCATTCTATAAAAGGGGTCCTGGAAACACGCAAACAATATTTGGGACATGGGGCATCCCTGTCTAAGGCCTCTTCCCATTGCAATTTCCCTCCCCATACACCCATTAATCTGTATCCTCATTTTCGCCCCCTTGTACAACGTATTTACCCACTCGACTATTTCCTCCCCAAAACCCTGTCTCCTAAGTATAACCTGCAAAGCTCCCCTTTCCACTCTATCATATGCTCCCTGCCAGTCTAGAGCCAACAAAGCCGCCCCTCCACCCCCACCCTTAGCTTCCACAAAACTTCTCAGTATCCCATGTCCTTCAATCATCGACCTTCCCGGCAACCCGAACTGAGATTTTGACACCACCCTCTCCACTACACATTTGAACCTATTACCTAAAATTTTTGCAAACACCTTATAGTCTGCACACATCAGTGATATGGCTCGGTACTCCCGAAGGGTGGGCTGCCCCTTGACCTTCGGGACCAACACTACTACTGCTGTTTCCTGCTTCTCCCCCAACTTACCCTTCTCCTTCATACTATTAAATAACCTAACTATAAATTCCTTTATCAACGCCCAATGTTGTAAATAAAATTCTACCTGGAGACCATCAATACCGGGAGCTTTCCCCTTCCTCATTCCCCTTAACGCATTCTCTATTTCCTCTGCCGTAATCGTCCCACCTAAAGCCTTTCGATCACTATTTCCTAAATTACACGTCACATACGTACACACCTTGTCCAATGCCCCGTCACCCACCCCCCCACTGTTCCAGTACTTCTCGTACCAAGCCTCCGCATACGCACACATCCCCTTCGTGGTTCGTATCTCCTGCCCTACTCTATAATTCCCAACCATCTCCGTTACCTCTAAACATGGTATAGCCGTCAGCGCCTGCCTTTGCTTTTGATGCCGCAAAACACACGCTGACGGCTTGTCGCCCCAAAGCACTTCCTCCACCCCTGCCTGCATCCTTACAGCTTGAAACCTTTCATTTTGCAACACCCTCAACCTCCCCTTTATTTCAGCTATTTCATCCATAGGAAAATTATTCCCACCCACCCCCCTCCCATAGCAACCTCTTAACCTATCCTCTAAATAGTTAGCCAGTCCATATTTTAAATTATTAATACGTTTTCCTTCTCTCACATAAAACTTTCTAATCCTTTCCTTTGCGACACTATCCCACCATGTCACAATGTCATCCACTCCCTGTTCTTCCACACTAAGCTCCCTCCATAGGACTGAAAACCCCTCCAACCCCTCCTCATCACCTAACACACTTATATTTAATTTCCAATAACTTCTATATATGTCCGCGAGCGTCCCCCACCCAACCTCCACCACCACTGCCCTATGATCTGACATTGTAGCCTCAACAGTACTGAAAGATTTCACGTCCACTCCCTGAGAAAGGTACACTCTATCTAGTCTCGCAGCATAACCACTCCTAACAAACGTATATTCAGTCTCCCACACCGCTCCCCCAAAGGCATCACGTAACCTAACATCCCTTAATAAATCCCTAAGAGCCACAGACATATATCCAGCCCCTCTTGGGTCCACATCAGCCACCCTGATTACACTATTCCAGTCCCCACCAACTATCGCCACCTCTGGCAGTGCACTTAAGAAAAACACAAGATCCTCACACACAAAATCATTCTTTACCTTTAAGTTATTTTCTGCCGGCGCATACACACTCACAAAAGGCACACGCTTACCCATCCACCACCCATCCACACGCAACACCTTCCCTCCCCCTCCTCCCTCGCTTCTCTGCAAAACAAACGGGCTCGTCTCCCTTATTAAAGTTCCCACACCACCTTTTAGACGGGGAGATGGCAGGGTAACTACCCGAAATCCTGCCACCTCCAACACCCTACCCTCTTTGAAATTGTGCTCCTGCAGGAACACAACATCCACTCTAGATTTATTCAGAAAATTACGAAACCAATCTCTCTTCATACCGCTACATAACCCATTAACATTTACAGACATACACCTAAGGCCTATTAAAGTTTCCACCCCTGCTTCCTCTCATCACTCTTTACAACTCCAGAGCTTGAATTTACGTTCAACACCTTCAGAGTGCTCTCTTTCCCTCCCCCCTTCTTCCGGTGCCTCCTATCATGGCTACCACCACCTACACCACTACCTTCACACTTCACCTAAGTCTTTTTCCCAGGCCTTTGTGCAGGCGTAAGGACGTCATCAGAATCTGATGTAGCCGCCCTCTTTCTCGTGACAGTCATGTTACACATATCTTGGTCAGATGTTACCTCTCGATGAACCTCCACCTCCACCTGAGAATGGTTTAATGAGTCAATGGACGACTCCAAACCACCATCACGTCCCAAATTATCATGTCTCAGACTTTGTGGAAGCGACGATTCTCCAATGACACCACGCTCAGATGTAACATCCCTCTCTGGTGGTGACAACGTCTTCAACACCTCCACCAATTCCTCCTCAATCTCAAGAACCTTCTCTTGTACTTGCTGCTCCTCCTTATCCACAGGAGACGACACCTGATCAGGCAGTTGGGGGCGGGACTCCAACTCACCACCAGTCCTGTGTGCCCGATCCACTATCTCGCTCCACAAAACACCACGCCCTCCATCCGATGTTTGTTCCTCACCTGCCACCTTTGAAGCAGGGGCTGCGACGTCCACCACAGGTCCAGGCACATGTCTTCGCTTGTCACAGGTCGCCGCTATGTGATCATACTCACCACATAGGCGGCACGTACGTCGTTGTCCTGGGTACATCACCATTACCTGCGTCCTGAAATCTTGTAGGTACACATAGGATGGTATTGGGTGCCTCAAAGTCATTTTGAGGTTGAAAGAACCCTCTGGAAAACCAGCATAGGCTCCTGCCGCCCACGTACCATGTTGAGCATAATGCACCGTCCCATACTTCTCAAAAACTTTCCTTATATCCGCCTCGTCCGCCTCAAAGGGAACGTTGCGTAACTTGATCCACGTATAATACCGTGAAACATCTATCATTCTTACAGTGACAGCTGGTGTGACGTTAAGACTCACGTCCTGAAACCTGGTGACTAACGATTCATAAACCGTTGCTGATAGCAGTTTGACGAAAATTCGTTGTCCTCCGTTCAATGCTACACCATACAAGTCACTATCTTGTACTCCATAAGTCTCCCGTATGATCTTTGGCAATAAGACTTGCGCAGAACTGGGCGTTATCGTTCCTTTAAGTAGCTCGATGCCTACAGTATTTATCCTTCGTCTCAGACTAACCGCCATCTTGACGATCACAGTGCACCTAAGTTGTCAGCCGAGGTGTGACAGCACCACTTCACACCACTGCAGCCAGGTAACTGACAAGGGCGCTCGCCTACAAACAGCAGAGGGGTGCAGAGCACTACCGCACACTACCGTGGTCAGGCAGCGAATGATAGGATTTAGGGAATTGCCTGGCCAGTCATTAAAGAACCTCACTTCACAGTCCTTAAGCCACTGAACTACAGATTTGGTGGTATGACACGGTGTATCGTCCTGCATAAAAACCGTAGCCCCACACTTGTCAAATGCCTTAGGTAAATTGTCACAATAACTCCAGGTAATTATACTGGTTCATATACTGGTTTATGGGAAGTACAATGAGTTCACCAACACTCTGAGCACTGAAACACTCCCAAACTATGAGCGACTCTGGGTGTTTGGTGGTCCCAGAGGTGTAGCTTGAGTCTAGCGGGTCACTACCTCTGGGCCGGTACACATGTCCACAGTTACAGGTGACGGTGAAGGTTGCTTCATCACTCCAAAGTACTTCAGACCGCTGTTGAGGATTCCAGTGAAGATATTTCTTTGTATAATCCAGCCTATATTTCTTCTGTGGCTTGGAGAGGATCGATTTCTTAACCTGATGGTAACTACTGTAGCCCAGTTCTGACACACGCCTGTTAACAGTTCTTACAGACACCTCTGAGAGAATATGTTTGTTCTTTTCTTTCAGTTCTCTAGCAGTTATCTTAGGTGTACTCTCTAACTGCTTCTTGAACACAGTTAAGGTACAAACAGATGTCTTCGAGGGGCCAGACCGAGGTTTGGCAGACAATAAGTCGACACTGGCACTAGCCTTGAAATGCTGCACCCAGTTCCTCAATGAATGCTCACTCACACCAACATTCTCCACTATTTCTTTCCTCTGTTGCCCAGCTTTGTGAAGCTGGGCAACAGAGCTATAGTTTCAGGTGTTAAAGACTTCCTTTTACTCATAATCAAACATGCATAGCCCTCAAACCCAAGGGAAAACCGGACAAAAAATGCGGTGTGATAAGACAAAAGTGCAACACTTCCTCTCTCCAAGGCAGCCATGTGAGCACTGAGGTGTCACTGTGTAGTGTGGCGGCAGGCCGTGATGTCATGCTTACAGCTGTTACCCGGCATAATGAACTGACGAGAAAGGACCCCCTTGTATGGTAGGCCTTTGATTTTTGTCACGACATTATTCCTGGGCGCTCACCCGGCATAATGCTGTGACTAACACTATATATGTGGTTGCTGGGGTCGATTCTCATCTCTTGGTCCCGTCTTTTCGCTGGCCGCTACTATGTGCACTCTCTCCCTGCTGCAACAGCCTTATCATACCACTTCTTAAAGGTATGTGTTAATATTGCCTCCAGTACTTCACTCTCCCGATTGTCCCACTTCCTAAAAACTCTAAGGCTGAAGAAATACTTCCTAACGTCCCAATGACTCATTTAAGTTTTCAACTTCAATTTTGTGTCGCCTTGTTGTTGTGTCCCATCTTGAAATATTCTTTCCCTGTCCACCTTGTCAATTCGTCTCAGTATTTTATAAGTTGTTAATATCCCTATCCCTCCTGTCCTCAGGTGCCTTCACGTTGAGTTCCATTAACCTCTCCTCGCAGGGTGGGATTAAATTATGGGGAATCAAATACAAAACGGGAATTGACACAGTTGGCTTTTGCTGATGATACTGTGCTCATGGGAGATTCTAAAGAAAAATTGCAAAGGTTAGTGGATGAGATTGGGAGTGTGTGTAAAGGTATAAAGTTGAAAGTGAACATAGAAAAGAGTTGATGATGAGGGTATCAAATAATTTAGATAAAGAAAAATTGGATATCAAATTGGGGAGGAGGAGTATGGAAGAAGTGAATGTGTTCAGATACTTGGGAGTTGACGTGTCGGCGGATGGATTTATGAAGGATGAGGTTAATCATAGAATTGATGAGGGAAAAAAGGTGAGTGGTGCGTTGAGGTATATGTGGAGACAAAAAAACGTTATCTATGGAGGCAAAGAAGGGAATGTATGAAAGTATAGTAGTACCAACACTCTTATATGGGCGTGAAGCTTGGGTTGTAAATGCTGCAGCGAGGAGGCGGTTGGAGGCAGTGGAGATGTCCTGTCTGAGGGCAATGTGTGGTGTAAATATTATGCAGAAATTTCGGAGTGTGGAAATTAGGAGAAGGTGTGGAGTTAATAAAAGTATTAGTCAGAGGGCTGAAGAGGGGTTGTTGAGGTGATTTGGTCATTTAGAGAGAATGGATCAAAGTAGAATGACATGGAGAGCGTATAAATCTGTAGGGGAAGGAAGGCAGGGTAGGGGTCGTCCTCGAAAAGGTTGGAAGGAAGGGGTAAGGGAGGTTATGTGGGCGAGGGGCTTGGACTTCCAGCAGGCGTGCATGAGCGTGTTCGATAAGAGTGAATGGAGACGAATGGTATTTGGGACCTGACGATCTGTTGGAGTGTGAGCAGGGTAATATTTAGTGAAGGGATTCAGGGAAACCGGTTATTTTTATATAGCCAGACTTAAGTCCTGGAAATGGGAAGTACAATGCCTGCACTTTAAAGGAGTGGTTCGGGATATTAGCAGTTTGAAGGGATATGTTGTGTATCTTTATACGTATATGCTTCTAAACTGTTGTGTTCTGGGTACCTCTGCAAAAACATTGATTATGTGTGAGTGAGGAGAAAGAGTTGAATGATGAAAGAAGAAGAAGAAGAAGAAGAAGAAGAAGAAGAAGAAGGAGAAGAAAAAGAAGAAGAAGAAGAAGAAAAAGAAAAAGAAAAAGAAGAAGAAGAAGAAGAAGAAGAAGAAGAAGAAGAAGAAGAAGAAGAAGAAGAAGAAGAAGAAGAAGAAATGATAATAAAAATTCTTTACAGTAGGTTGGCAGACAATAACCACCCTGGGAGGTACTACCGTCCTGCCAAGTGAGTGTAAAACGAAAGCCTGTAATTGTTTTACATGATGGTAGGATTGCTGGTGTCTTTTGTCTGTCTCATAAATATGCAAGATTTCAGGTACGTCTTGCTACTTCTACTTACACTTAGGTCACACTACACATGCATATATAAGCATATATATATATATGGAGATGTAGTTTTGGAGTGGTTGGTACAATTATTTAATAAATGTATGGAAGAGGGTAAGGTACCTAGGGATTGGCAGAGAGCATGCATAGTTCCTTTGTATAAAGGCAAAGGGGATAAAAGAGAGTGCAAAAATTATAGGGGGATAAGTCTGTTAAGTATACCTGGTAAAGTGTATGGTAGAGTTATTATTGAAAGAATTGAGAGTAAGACGGAGAATAGGATAGCAGATGAACAAGGAGGCTTTAGGAAAGGTAGGGGGTGTGTGGACCAGGTGTTTACAGTGAAACATATAAGTGAACAGTATTTAGATAAGGCTAAAGAGGTCTTTGTGGCATTTATGGATTTGGAAAAGGCGTATGACAGGGTGGATAGGGGGGCAATGTGGCAGATGTTGCAGGTGTATGGTGTAGGAGGTAGGTTACTGAAAGCAGTGAAGAGTTTTTACGAGGATAGTGAGGCTCAAGTTAGAGTATGTAGGAAAGAGGGAAATTATTTCCCAGTAAAAGTAGGCCTTAGACAAGGATGTGTGATGTCACCGTGGTTGTTTAATATATTTATAGATGGGGTTGTAAGAGAAGTAAATGCGAGGGTCTTGGCAAGAGGCGTGGAGTTAAAAGATAAAGAATCACACATAAAGTGGGAGTTGTCACAGTTGCTCTTTGCTGATGACACTGTGCTCTTGGGAGATTCTGAAGAGAAGTTGCAGAGATTGGCGGATGAATTTGGTAGGGTGTGCAAAAGAAGAAAATTGAAAGTGAATACAGGAAAGAGTAAGGTTATGAGGATAACAAAAAGATTAGGTGATGAAAGACTGGATATCAGATTGGAGGAAGAGAGTATGGAGGAGGTGAATGTATTCAGATATCTGGGAGTGGACGTGTCAGCGGGTGGGTCTATGAAAGATGAGGTGAATCATAGAATTGATGAGGGGAAAAGGGTGAGTGGTGCACTTAGGAGTCTGTGGAGACAAAGAACTTTGTCCTTGGAGGCAAAGAGAGGAATGTATGAGAGTATAGTTTTACCAACGCTCTTATATGGGTGTGAAGCATGGGTGATGAATGTTGCAGCGAGGAGAAGGCTGGAGGCAGTGGAGATGTCATGTCTGAGAGCAATGTGTGGTGTGAATATAATGCAGAGAATTCGTAGTTTGGAAGTTAGGAGGAGGTGCGGGATTACCAAAACTGTTGTCCAGAGGGCTGAGGAAGGGTTGTTGAGGTGGTTCGGACATGTGGAGAGAATGGAGCGAAACAGAATAACTTCAAGAGTGTATCAGTCTGTAGTGGAAGGAAGGCGAGGTAGGGGGCGGCCTAGGAAAGGTTGGAGGGAGGGGGTAAAGGAGGTTTTGTGTGCGAGGGGCTTGGACTTCCAGCAGGCATGCGTGAGCGTGTTTGATAGGAGTGAATGGAGACAAATGCTTTTTAATAATTGACGTGCTGTTGGAGTGTGAGCAAAGTAACATTTATGAAGGGGTTCAGGGATACCGGCAGGCCGGACTTGAGTCCTGGAGATGGGAAGTACAGTGCCTGCACTCTGAAGGAGGGGTGTTAATGTTGCAGTTTAAAAACTGTAGTGTAAAGCACCCTTCTGGCAAGACAGTGATGGAGTGAATGATGGTGAAAGTTTTTCTTTTTCGGGCCACCCTGCCTTGGTGGGAATCGGCCGGTGTGATAAAAAATATATATATATATATATATATATATATATATATATATATATATATATATATATATATATATATATATATATATATATATATATATATATATATATATATATATATTATTATCACACTGGCCGATTCCCACCAAGGCAGGGTGCCCCGAAAAAGAAAAACCTTTACCATCATTCACTCCATTACTGTCTTGCCAGAAGGGTGCTTTACACTACAGTTTTTAAACTGCAACATTAACACCCCTCCTTCAGAGTGCAGGCACTGTACTTCCCATCTCCAGGACTCAAGTCCGGCCTGCCGGTATCCCTGAACCCCTTCATAAATGTTACTTTGCTCACACTCCAACAGCACGTCAAGTATTAAAAACCATTTGTCTCCATTCACTCACGCATGCCTGCTGGAAGTCCAAGCCCCTCGCACACAAAACCTCCTTTACCCCCTCCCTCCAACCTTTCCTAGGCCGCCCCCTACCTCGCCTTCCTTCCACTACAGACTGATACACTCTTGAAGTTATTCTGTATCGCTCCATTCTCTCCACATGTCCGAACCACCTCAACAACCCTTCCTCAGCCCTCTGGACAACAGTTTTGGTAATCCCGCACCTCCTCGTAAAAACTCTTCATTGCTTTCAGTAACCTACCTACTACACCATACACCTGCAACATCTGCCACATTGCCCCCCTATCCACCCTGTCATACGCCTTTTCCAAATCCATAAATGCCACAAAGACCTCTTTAGCCTTATCTAAATACTGTTCACTTATATGTTTCACTGTAAACACCTGGTCCACACACCCTCTACCTTTCCTAAAGCCTCCTTGTTAATCTGCTATCCTATTTTCCGTCTTACTCTTAATTCTTTCAATAATAACTCTACCATACACTTTGCAATGAGTTATTTTCTTCAAACTCAAGAGTAAAGTTTATAGAATGGGCTAAGCTATTTAATTTTAAAAGGAAATGGTGTATATCTACATTTTTGGGCATAAGACACAAAATATCATCAACATATCTGAACCATTTAGCTCTATTAGGGAGGATTGTGTTAAGCAACCTTGTTTCAAAAAATTCCATGTATAGGTTACTAAGAACAGGTGAAAGAGGATTTCCCATTGCCATACCAAACTTCTGAGTGTAAAACTTATCATTAAATACAAATTTTGCATCAACAATGCAAAGTTTAATAAGTTTAATGATAGTAGGAACTGGCAATGGTAAATCATAGTTAACGAGTTCTTCAGATAAGAAACTTAATAAATCATCAACAGGAACTTTCGTAAACAAGGAAGTAACATCAAAACTAACCATATTAAAATCATTTAAGTCAGTCAAGGAGCTTAATTTATCAACCAGGTCTATGTTGTTTTTAACATTAAAGTTAGAAATTTTGCCAACAGTAGGGCTCAAAATATCAACAAGCCATTTGGATAATTTATATGAAACTGACCCTATGGAGCTAATAATTGGTCTGACTGGATTCCCTGGTTTGTGTGTTTTTATTAGTCCATACATGTAAGGTAAAGATGGATTATTGGAAGTAAATTGTTTGACTAATTCATCTTTGCCTTTCAGTAGAAGTTTTATTGTTTTATTGAAATTGCTGTTAACGGTTTCTAGGGGATTTTTCCTAAGTTTAGAATAGGTTTCAGTATCATCTAAGATTCTTTAAGTCTTATGATACACTTAATAACAACAAAAATTTGCGCCTTACTAAAGCAGACAAAATAAATGCAATAGTAATTATGAAAGAAAATGATTACCAAGAAAAAATGAATAATCTCTTAGATGATACTGAAACCTATTCTAAACTTAGGAAAAATCCCCTAGAAACCGTTAACAGCAATTTCAATAAAACAATAAAACTTCTACTGAAAGGCAAAGATGAATTAGTCAAACAATTTACTTCCACTAATCCATCTTTACCTTACATGTATGGACTAATAAAAACACACAAACCAGGGAATCCAGTCAGACCAATTATTAGCTCCCTAGGATCAGTTTCATATAAATTATCCAAATGGCTTGTTGATATTTTGAGCCCTATTGTTGGCAAAATTTCTAACTTTAATGTTAAAAACAACATAGACCTGGTTGATAAATTAAGCTCCTTGACTGACTTAAATGATTTTAACATGGTTAGTTTTGATGTTACTTCCTTGTTTACGAAAGTTCCTGTTGATGATTTATTAAGTTTCTTATCTGAAGAACTCGTTAACTATGATTTACCATTGCCAGTTCCTACTATCATTAAACTTATTAAACTTTGCATTGTTGATGCAAAATTTGTATTTAATGATAAGTTTTACACTCAGAAGTTTGGTATGGCAATGGGAAATCCTCTTTCACCTGTTCTTAGTAACCTATACATGGAATTTTTTGAAACAAGGTTGCTTAACACAATCCTCCCTAATAGAGCTAAATGGTTCAGATATGTTGATGATATTTTGTATCTTATGCCCAAAAATGTAGATATACACCATTTCCTTGGAAAATTAAATAGCTTAGCCCATTCTATAAACTTTACTGTTGAGTTTGAAGAAAATAACTCATTGCCTTTTCTAGATGTTTTAATTATTAAGGGTAATAATGAATTCAAATTTAAAATTTACAGAAAACCTACAAATAACTGTTCCTATGTCCACTATTATTCCTCGCATCAAGATAGAGTCAAACTGTCTGTTTTCTCATCAATGTTTTTGAGAGCTTTACGAATTTGTAGTCCTGAGTTCATAGATGAGGAAATATCCAAAATTTATGAAATAGGTAATGATTTAAAATACCCAAGAAATGTAATTGATAAATCTTTTAAAGTTGCTAGAAACACTTTATATAATCCATAAGGGGACAACCAGCCTTATTCAATTAAAAATATGTTGGTTCTCCCTTACCATGAAAACTTGGTTGATATGCCTTCTCTTCTTAAGACTTTTAATATTAAAGTTGTATTCAAAAATCTTGATACAGTGAAAAAACTTTTGATAAAGAATTCCCCCCAAAATGCTGATGGATGTGTCTATAAGATTCCTTGTAAACTTTGCGATAAAGTTTATTAAAGTCAAACTGGTAAAAATCTCGAACTAAGATTAAAACAACATAAATATAGCATTAGAACTGGACAAGATTCCAATGCTCTATTTATTCATGCAAGAGATTTTAACCATCCAATTGATTTTCAAAAAGTTGAGAAAGTAGTATCAAGCAAACCCATGGTCGACAGGAATATAATTGAATCTTGTTTCATAAAAAGCAGTTTTGACAATAATATGAATATTTCCTTTGGTTTATATAAATTAGATCCATTTATAATTAATAGAATTTGGGAAGAATTTAATAATACACTGGACAAATAATAATTTTTAAATTTTCTTGGGTAGAATAGTTTGTGGGTGAGTTGTGCAAAGGACCTATCCAAGTTGGGTCGGCGCGCGTCACGTGTTTAACCGTTGTGGGATCTGATAGTGAGGTGTTGGCCAGACCCCTTATATAGCTTCCTTGGATGCTTTACTTTCATAGTTCCTTGATAATGTGAGTAGTCACGAAAGCGCTTGGAATTTCTCTATTCTTTCAGAGTGGTTGTTTTGCATATATATATATATATATATATATATATATATATATATATATATATATATATATATATATATATATATATATATATATGTCGTGGCGAATAAGCAGAACTTGCGATCTTGGCTGAAATAGCAACGCTCATCTTGCCATATAGGACAAGCGAAAATTTGTGTATGCAATAATTTCGCCAAAATCATTCTGAACCTAACGACAAAAATATATTTCACTGTGTTTGTTTAGTATTAAATTGCTGTAAACAAATCTAAAATATATTTAGTTGGGTTAGACTAAAATAAATTGCTCTTGTTATAATAAGGTTAGGTAAGTTTTCTAAGATTCTTTTGGTGCGAAATTAAAATTTTTTACATTAACATTAATGAAAAAAATATATCTTTAAACGTATAAGAGAAAATTTTTGAAAGGACTTAATTTTAAATGAGTTCTTGCTAATTGACCAGTTTTACATATTCGGCACGACATATATATATATATATATATATATATATATATATATATATATATATATATATATATATATATATACATATATATATATATATATATATATATATATATATATATATATATATATATATATACATATATATATATATATATATATATATGTATATATATATATATATATATATATATATATATATATATATATATATATATGTCGTGCCGAATAGGCAGAACTTACGATCTTGGCTTAAATAGCAACGCTCATCTTGCCATATAAGACAAGTGAAAATTTGTGTATGCAATAATTTCGCCAAAATCATTCTGAACCTAACGAAAAAAATATATTTCACTGTGTTTGTTTAGTATTAAATTATTGTAAGCAAATCTAAAATATATTTAGTTGGGTTAGGCTAAAATAAATTGTTCTTGTTATAATAAGGTTAGGCAAGTTTTCTAAGTTCCTTTTGGTGCAAAATTATAAATTTTTATATCAACATTAATGAACAAAATATATCTTTAAACGTATAAGAGAAAATTTTAGAAAGGACTTAATTTTAAATGAGTTCTTGCTAATTGACCAGTTTTACATATTCGGCACGACATATATATATATATATATATATATATATATATATATATATATATATATATATATATATATATATATATATATATATATATATATATATATATGTATATGTCTGTGTGTGTGTGTGTGTGTCGTGCCGAATATGTAAAACTGGTCAATTAGCAAGAACTCATTTAAAATTAAGTCCTTTCTAAAATTTTCTCTTATACGTTTAAAGATATATTTTATCATTAATGTTAATGTAAAAATTTATAATTTTACTCCAAAAGAATCTTAGAAAACTTACCTAACCTAATAATAACAAAAACAATTTATTTTAGCCTAACCCAACTAAATATATTTTAGATTTGTTTACAGTAATTTAATACTAAACAAACACAGTGAAATATATTTTTTTCGTTAGGTTCAGAATGATTTTTGCGAAATTATTGCATACACAAATTTTCGCTTGTCCTATATGGCAAGATAACCGTTGCTATTTAAGCCAAGATCGCAAGTTCTGCCTATTCAGCACGACATATATATATATATATATATATATATATATATATATATATATATATATATATATATATATATATATATATATATATATATATATGCAAGGAATTTGCAAGAGCAGGCGAAATATACACAAACACTGATCTCTGGCTGAAGGAGACTCGAGCATACGAACCTTGGAACAAGGTACGCAGTGCTTTACCATTCTCACCACACTGGACAATACGTTGACGCCTAGCACAATGCTAGACGTTGATCCAAGGCAGCCAGCTTTCAGGCTTACAACTTTTCATCTCATCCCTGCATGCATCAGCCTTACTAGAGATTTTAACAATACAAGGAATTCGCAAGAGCATTGTGCTAGGCGCCAAGGTGTTATCCAGTGTGGTGAGAATGGTAAAGCGCTGAGTACCTTGTTCCAAGGTTCGTAGGCTTGAGTCTCCTTCAGCCAGAGATCAGTGTTTGTGTATATTTCGCCTGCTCTTGCGAATTCCTTGCATTGTTAAATTCTCTAGTAAGGCTGATGCATGCAGGGGATGAGATGAGAAGCTGTAAGCCTTCTCCCTGAAAGCTGGCTGCCTTGGATCAACGTCTAGCATTGTACTAGGTGCCAAGGTATTGTCCAGTGTGGTGAGAATGGTAAAGCACTGCGTACCTTTTTCCAAGGTTCGTACGTTCGAGTCTCCTTCAGCCAGAGATCAGTGATTGAGTATATATATATATATATATATATATATATATATATATATATATATATATATATATATATATATATATATATATATATATATATATATATGTCGTGCCGAATAGGCAGAACTTGCGATCTTGGCTTAAATAGCAACGCTCATCTTGCCATATAGGATATGTGAAAATTTGTGTATGGAATAATTTCGCCAAAATGATTCTGAATCTAACGAAAAATATATATTTCACTGTGTTTGTTTAGTATTAAATTATTGTAAACAAATCTAAAATATATTTAGTTGGGTTAGGCTAAAATAAATTGTTCTTGTTATAATAAGGTTAGGTAAGTTTTCTAAGATTCTTTTGGAGCAAAATTAAAAAATTTTACATAACATTAATGAAAAAAATATACCTTTAAACGTATAAGAGAAAATTTTAGAAAGGACTTAATTTTAAATGAGTTCTTGCTAATTGACCAGTTTTACATATTCGGCACGACATATATATATATATATATATATATATATATATATATATATATATATATATATATATATATATATATATATATATATATATATATTGATGGGATAAAGATAGAAATGTTAAAGCAGGCTGGAATATAGTTTTGGAGTGGTTTGTGCAATTATTTAATAAATGTATGGAAGAGGGTAAGGTACCTATGGATTGGCAGAGAGCATGCATAGTTCCTTTGTATAAAAGCAAAGGAGATAAAAGAGAGTGCAAAAATTATAGGGGGATAAGTCTGTTGAGTATACCTGGCAAAGTGTATAGTAGACTTATTATTGAAAGAATTAAGAGTAAGACGGAGAATAGGATAGCAGATGAACAAGGAGGCTTTAGGAAAGGTAGGGGGTGTGTGGACCAGGTGTTTACAGTGAAACATAAGTGAACAAAATTTAGATAAGGCTAAAGAGGTCTTTGTGGCATTTATGGATTTGGAAAAGGCGTATGACAGGGTGGATAGGGGGGGCAATGTGGCAGATGTTGCAGGTGTATGGTGTAGGAGGTAGGTTACTGAAAGCAGTGAAGAGTTTTTACGAGGATAGTGAGGCTCAAGTTAGAGTATGTAGGAAAGAGGGAAATTATTTCCCAGTAAAAGTAGGCCTTAGACAAGGATGTGTGATGTCACCGTGGTTGTTTAATATATTTATAGATGGGGTTGTAAGAGAAGTAAATGCGAGGGTCTTGGCAAGAGCCGTGGAGTTAAAAGATAAAGAATCACACATAAAGTGGGAGTTGTCACAGTTGCTCTTTGCTGATGACACTGTGCTCTTGGGAGATTCTGAAGAGAAGTTGCAGAGATTGGTGGATGAATTTGGTAGGGTGTGCAAAAGAAGAAAATTGAAAGTGAATACAGGAAAGAGTAAGGTTATGAGGATAACAAAAAGATTAGGTGATGAAAGATTGGATATCAGATTGGAGGGAGAGAGTATGGAGGAGGTGAATGTATTCAGATATTTGGGAGTGGACGTGTCAGCGGATGGGTCTATGAAAGATGAGGTGAATCATAGAATTGATGAGGGGAAAAGGGTGAGTGGTGCACTTAGGAGTCTGTGGAGACAAAGAACTTTGTCCTTGGAGGCAAAGAGGGGAATGTATGAGAGTATAGTTTTACCAACGCTCTTATATGGGTGTGAGGCATGGGTGATGAATGTTGCAGCGAGGAGAAGGCTGGAGGCAGTGGAGATGTCATGTCTGAGAGCAATGTGTGGTGTGATTATAATGCAGAGAATTCGTAGTTTGGAAGTTAGAAGGAGGTACGGGATTACCAAAACTGTTGTCCAGAGGGCTGAGGAAGGGTTGTTGAGGTGGTTCGGACATGTGGAGAGAATGGAGAGAAACAGAATAACTTCAAGAGTGTATCAGTCTGTAGTGGAAGGAAAGCGGGGTAGGGGTCGGCCTAGGAAAGGTTGGAGGGAGGGGGTAAAGGAGGTTTTGTGCGCGAGGGGCTTGGACTTCCAGCAGGCATGCGTGAGCGTGTTTGATAGGAGTGAATGGAGACAAATGGTTTTTAATACTTGACGTGCTGTTGGAGTGTGAGCAAAGTAACATTTATGAAGGGGTTCAGGGAAACCGGCAGGCCGGACTTGAGTCCTGGAGATGGGAAGTACAGTGCCTGCACTCTGAAGGATCGGTGTTAATGTTGCAGTTTAAAAACTGTAGTGTAAAGCACCCTTCTGGCAAGACAGTGATGGAGTGAATGATGGTGAAAGTTTTTCTTTTTCGGGCCACCCTGCCTTGGTGGGAATCGACCAGTGTGATAATAAATAATAATTATATATATTTTTTTTTTTTTTTTTTTTTTTCAACAAGTCGGCCGTCTCCCACCGAGGCAGGGTGACCCAAAAAAAAAAAAAAGAAAATCCCCAAAAAGAAAATACTTTCATCATCATTCAACACTTTCACCACACTCACACATTATCACTGCTTTTGCAGAGGTGCTCAGAATACAACAGTTTAGAACCATATACGTATAGAGATACACAACATATCCCTCCAAACTGCCAATATCCCAAACCCCTCCTTTAAAGTGCAAGCATTGTACTTCCCATTTCCAGGACTCAAGTCCGACTATATGAAAATAACCGGTTTCCCTGAATCCCTTCACTAAATATTACCCTGCTCACACTCCAACAGATCGTCAGGTCCCAAGTATCATTCGTCTCCATTCACTCCTATCTAACACGCTCATGAACGCTTGCTGGAAGTCCAAGCCCCTCACCCACAAAACCTCCTTTACCCCCTCTTTCCAACCTTTTCGAGGACGACCCCTACCCCTCTTTCCTTCCCCTATAGATTTATATGCTTTCCATGTCATTCTACTTTGATCCATTCTCTCTAAATGACCAAACCACCTCAACAACCCCTCTTCTGCCCTCTGACTAATGCTTTTATTAACTCCACACCTTCTCCTAATTTCCACACTCCGAATTTTCTGCATAATATTTACACCACACATTGCCCTTAGACAGGACATCTCCACTGCCTCCAACCGTCTCCTCGCTGCTGCATTTACCACCCAAGCTTCACATCCATATAAGAGTGTTGGTACTACTATACTTTCATACATTCCCTTCTTTGCCTCCATAGATAACGTTTTTTGACTCCACATATACCTCAACGCACCACTCACCTTTTTTCCCTCATCAATTCTATGATTAACCTCATCCTTCATAAATCCATCCGCCGACACGTCAACTCCCAAGTATCTGAAAACATTCACTTCTTCCATACTCCTCCTCCCCAATTTGATATCCAATTTTTCTTTATCTAAATCATTTGATACCCTCATCACCTTACTCTTTTCTATGTTCACTTTCAACTTTCTACCTTTACACACATTCTCAAACTCATCCACTAACCTTTGTAATTTTTCTTTAGAATCTCCCATATATATATATATATATATATATATATATATATATATATATATATATATATATATATATATATATATATATATATATATATATATATATATATATATATATATATATATATATATGTTGCTGATTTTTTCGTTAATAGCTAACGCTATTTATTATCTACATAAGCCATTGTAGATAATAACTAGTGTTAGGAAGAGCAGGCATTCTTAACGTCCTCTTGATTCATATAAATAATCACTGCATCCTGAGCAGTCCTTGACATACAAGCAGCATATTTGTTAGCTTCCCTTGTACTACCTCGGGTGACCTATGACTCGATTTTCCATCTGGAAAGGTCCTTAGGTCTGTAGATCCTTCTGATATCCGGTAGTGAGTCACTAACCCGTTTTACCAGTGTTTTTAGTTTGTGTCTTATAAAGATAAGGTAAAAATAAACCCATCACAGGGTTCGGTTGTGGAAAAAACTCTAGGCGCATTTGAAATAATTCTTAATTTTTACATTTATATTTTTCCACTCTGCTTCAACTGATTACTCCAAATACCGATATCTGTGAGGAAATTATCCAAAATATTCTCGATGGTTAATGGATAAATTTTGAGACATCGTGTTTATTTTCTTGCTCGTCTTTGTTCAGGATAAAACAGTGGCCTTCACTAGCTAGTTTAGGTCTGCTCGTCTTTGTTCAGGATAAAACAGTACCCTTCACTAGCTAGTTTAGGTCTGCTCGTCTTTGTTCAGGATAAAACAGTGGCCTTTACTAGCTAGTTTAGGTCTGGTAGGACTGTTCGCCCCTACAGTCTCGGCGTGAGATAAAATAACTACAAAAGGGGCATATGGCCAGTTATTAGGTAAAAAGGCAGTTGATAAATGGTTCAGAGAACGAACAGGATGATGAATTAGGCACTTGTGCAGCACCAGAGTATCTTTATTGTGGTAACTTTCGCTAACCATTTTCTTCCTCAGTCCAATACAGAGAAGAAAGGCTGAGGAACAGAAGAAGTTTGAGGTAATCAGTCCATCAGTCTTGATGGACTTAACACAACGACTCCAGTCTGAGAGAATGATTACCACAAATTTCTTCTAATTTGCCACCATTCATTTCTGATTAGCAAAACGTTTCCTGAGTAAAGATATCCAAGAGTTGCACGAGCGTCTAATTCAGTACGTTGAGGTCAGTGGTCACGTGTGGTCATACCTGTCCTGATCTGTTTGGGTATTAGCATGGGGTGTAACCGAGCACCATGGCTTGTGTAGTGTTTTAGAATCACAGGTTAAAGTGTTGAAGAAGGAGGTCCTACTTCTTCAGGAGGAACATAGGAACCTGAAGCTTCGCCTAGATGGGTTTGGGAGTGAGTGTGAGATAGTTGGTGCTGGTAAGGAAGAAATGGTTACCACCAGTGATAATGGCAACTGCTTTAAGTGGCAAGTAGTTCACAGTTCAGGAAGAAGGAAGATAAGGAGGGTTAATAAAGATGATGTGAAGGTAGGAAATGAATTCTCTGTTCTCCAGGACGAGTGTACTTCAGTGGTTATTGAGGTTAAAGATATCTCTGACTCCCCTGTTAATCAAGGTAAGAATATTCTGATTGTGGGAGGATCTCAGGTAAGATATATGGAACGTACTTTTTGTAACACAGAAAAGTCAGACAGAGGGTGTGCCTCCCAGGAGCTGGTGTTGGTGATATAGTCGACAGCAAATTGAATAATATTATGTCAGATAATGTGAACAAGCCCATTATCTGTCTTAATGCTGGTGGAAATGACATTGGGAAGGGCAGGAGATGCGAGCTACTGGATAAGTACAGGTCAGCCATAGAAGTAGTCAGGTCTAAGTGAGGGATCCCTATCATATGTAGCATCTTGCCTAGAAAGGGAGTGGGCAATGAATGGATATCTAGGGCAATTGGTATAAACTGCTGGCTAGACAGGTACTGCAAGGAACTTGCAATCCCATTCATTTATAACTGGGACAAATTCTATGGCAAAAATGATATGTATGCAAGGGATGGGGTTCATCTCTCTGGAGCTGGAGTGGTTACATTAGCCAATTCGATTGAGTGGGTAATTGACGACTTGTCTAGGACTGTAAACTGATAGACTATAGAGGTATGGGTGTTTGTGGGAAACAATACAGCTGCAGTATTATTGTTGGAAACATCAGATATTACCAGGATACCTCAAGGATATGTTTAAAAGACAATATTCAAAATAAAGTTGCTAGTAAAGGCAAATCAATTGATCAACAAACAAAGAGAGATAGTAGAGGGCAACGAGTGACTAGCTCCCTTAAGGTTTACTATACAAATAGTAGGAGTCTAAGAAGTAAGATAGATATCATTAATATAAAAGAAACCTAGTTCAACCTGAAAGATAGAGAAATGCCTTCTGAATGCAACATACAGGGTTATGAACTATTCCACACTGATAGGGTCAACAGGAAGGGTGGTGGAGTGGCGATGTATGTCAGAGATAATTTAAATTGTTGTGTTAGACATGGTATAAGATTAGAAACATCGGATACAGAATCTGTTTGGCTACAGTTTCTCGAGGGGCATGAAAAATTAACTTTGGGTGTGATTTATAGGCCGCCAAACTTTGATAGGGAGTATGGTAGGCTGCTATGGAATGAAATTCATAAGGCATCTTGATATGAAAATGTTGTGTTAATGGGAGATTTTAACTTTAGACAAATTGATTGGAACAGTTTGACAGGAAATCTTGAGTCTAGTGACTTTCTTGATACAGTTCAGGATTGTTTTTTAAAACAGTTTGTGACAGAACCAACTAGAGGAAACAATATGCTTGATTTGGTTCTTGCCAACAAAGATTCACTAATTAATAATCTTGAGGTTAATGATGAACTTGGGGAAAGTGATCACAAATCACTTAGTTTCAATATATTATGGAATTACCCAGTAAACTGCAATCAAGTCTCTGTCCCAGACTTCCACTTGGCCAATTTCATGGGTCTGAAAAATTACCTGGGTGGGCTAAATTGGGATGATCTGACTATGGGTCAGGTAGGTGATCTTGGATGCCAATATGACGTTTTTCAGAGCATAGTTCTAGCTTCTCAGTCAACTTTTGTTCTAAGGGAAATTAGATCTAACAAAAATGATCCCAAATGGATGAACAATAGATTAAAATATCTCATTGGTCAAAAGAGAGGAATTTTTAGGCTTATCAGAAGAGGGGATGGGCAGTTAAGAAATCAGTATATTCAATTAAAGAGAGAAATATAAAAAAAGGAACAAGAAAAGCAAAAAGGGATTATGAGGCTAAGGTCGCAAGGGAATCGAAGGGTAACCCGAAAGGGTCCTTTCAGGTAAAAAGAAGTATGATTAGAGGCAAGATAGGCCCACTTAAGAGTAACTCAGGTCAGATCACTGATAGTGATAAGGATATGTGTGAAATTTTCAGTTCTTACTTCCTCTCAGTT
Source organism: Cherax quadricarinatus (assembly GCF_038502225.1). Taxonomy (NCBI): domain Eukaryota; kingdom Metazoa; phylum Arthropoda; class Malacostraca; order Decapoda; family Parastacidae; genus Cherax; species Cherax quadricarinatus. Next base: position 20,735,817 of record NC_091360.1, on the reverse strand, counting down.
TTTACTCAGGAAGATACTAGCGAAATTCCAGAAATAATAAATTGAGTAGAACAGGATGATAATAAACTATATACGATTGTGGTAACTAGTGACATGGTCCTCAGACAAATTAAGAAATTAAAACCTAACAAATCCCCAGGTCCTGATGAACTGTTTGTAAGGGTTTTAAAGGAACGTGAAGAAGAACTTAGCAAACCTTTCGCTAATCTTTTCAACATATCACTACAAACTGGCATAGTGCCTGATAAGTGGAAAATGGCAAATGTAATTCATATTTACAAGGCAGATGACAGGTCCTTAGTTTCGAACCAAAGACCAATAAGCCTTACCTCCATAGTTGGAAAATTTATGGAATCAATTATTGCCGAGGCAATTCGTAACCATCTTGATAGGCATAAACTGATAAATGAATCTCAACACGGTTTTACAAAGGGGCGTTCCTGTCTTACGAATTTTCTAACTTTTTCACTAAAGTGTTTGAGGAGGTAGATCACGGTAATGAATATGATATTCTGTATATGGACTTCAGTAAGGCTTTCGATAGAGTTCCACATCAGAGACTATTGAGGAAACTTAAGGCACACGGAATAGGAGAAATTTTTCCCTGGGAAGAGGCATGATTGACAAATAGGCAGCAAAGAATTTGCATAAATGGGGAGAAATCAGAATGGGGGCACGTCAATAGCGGTGTTCCACAGGGGTAAGTGAGGGAATAAATAGCGACATAAGCAAATTTGCTGATGACATTAGAGCACTCTACGATGATTTGAATAGACTGATGCAGTGGTTGGAGAAGTGGCAGATGCAGTTTAATAAGAACATAAGAAAGAATGAACACTGCAACAAGCCTGCTGACCCATGCAGAGCAGGTCCATGTACCCCCCCCCCCGCCGGATTAGCCCATTGACCCACCCACCCCGGATTAGCTCAATGACCCACCCAGTCTGATCACCTCCACTCAAGGATGGAGCACTGCACCAGACCCAGCAGCACAAGCTAGTCAAGTCCAACTCACACCCACCCACACCCACTCATGTATTTATCTAACCTATTTTTAAAACTACACAACGTTTTAGTCTGAATAACTGTACTCGGGAGTTTGTTCCACTCATCCACAACTCTATTACCAAAGCAGTGCTTTCCTATATCCTTCCTGAATCTGAATTTTTCCAACTTGAAACCATTGCTGCGAGTCCTGTCTTGGCTGGAAATTTTCAACACGCTATTTACATCCCCTTTATTTATTCCTGTTTTCCATTTATACACCTCGATCATATACCCCCTAATTCTACGCCTTTCGAGAGTGTGCAGATTGAGGGCCTTCAGTCTATCCTCACATGGAAGATTTCTGATACATGGGATCATCTTTGTCATCCTCCTCTGTACGTTTTCCAGAACATTTATATCCATTCTGTAATACGGTGACCAGAACTGAGCAGCATAGTCAAATGAAGTCTAACCAAGGATATGTAGAGTTGAAGAACAACCTACAGACTTCTATTATTTATACTTCTAGATATGAAGCCAAGAATTCTGTTAGCTTTATTGCGAACACTAATGCACTGTTGTCTTGATTTTAGATTACTGCTAACCAGAACTCCTAAATCCTTTTGCAATCAGTAGTGTTAAGATCTACAGTATTTAGTTTATATGTGGTATGGTTCTTTAACTGTCCAGCATTTAGAACTTTGCATTTGTCAATATTAAACTGCATCTGCCACTTCTCCGACCATTGCATCAGTCTATTCAAATCATTAGAATGAATTGGACGGCCTATTTTGATGTCATCAGCAAATTTGCTTATGTCACTATTTATTCCCTCATCTATGTCGTTTATGTAAATTGTGAACAACAACGGGCTAAACACTGACCCCTGAGGAACACCACTTGTGACGTGCCCCCATTCTGATTTCTCCCCATTTATGCAAGCTCTCTGCTGCCTATTTGTCAGCCATGCCTATACCCAGGAAAAAATTTCTCCTCCTATTCCGTGTGCCTTAAGTTTCCTCAATAGCCTCTGATGTGGAACTCTATCGAAAGCCTTACTGAAGTCCATATACACAATATCATATTCATTACCATGATCTACCTCCTCAAACACCTTATTGAAAAAAGTTAGTAAATTCGTAAGACAGGAACGCCCCTTTGTAAAACCGTGTTGAGATTCATTAATCAATCTGTACCTATCAAGATGGCTACGAATTGCTTCGGCAATTATTGATTCCATAAATTTTCCCACTATGGAGGTAAGGTCTATAGTTTGAAGCCAAGGACCTGTCACCTGCCTTGTAAATAGGTATTACATTTGCCATTTTCTACTTACCAGTCCATATGGCAGTTTGTAATGATATGTTAAAAAGATTAGCCAAAGGTATGCTAAATTCCTCTTTGCATTCCTTTAACACCCTTGCAAACAGTTCATCAGGACCTGGGGATTTGTTAGGTTTTAGTTTCTCTATTTGTCTGAGGACCATGTCACTAGTTACCGCAATCGCACATAGTTTATTATCCTGTTCTACATAATCTATTATTTCAGGAATATCGCTAGTATTTTCCGGGTTAAAACTGAGAGGAAGTAAGTATTGAGAATTTCACACATATCCTTATCACTGTCAGTGATCTGACCAGAGTTACTCTTAAGTGGGCCAGTCTTGTTCCTAATCTTACTTCTGTATACCTGAAAGAACCCTTTAGGGTTAGTCTTTGAATCTCTTGCGACCTTAGTCTCATAATCCCTTTTTGCTTTTCTTATTCTTTTCTTTATTTCTCTCTTTAATTGAATATATTGATTTCTTAACTGCCCATCCCCTCTTTTGATACGCGTATATTTGCCTCTCTTTTGACCAATGAAATGTTTTAATCTATTGTTCATCTATTTGGGATCATTTTCGTTAGATCTAATTTCCCTACTGGGAACAAAAGTTGTCTGGGCAGCTAGAACTATGCTCTGAAAAACGTCATATTGGCAACCAAGATCACCTACCTGACCCATAGTCAGGACATCCCAATTTAGCCCACCCAGGTAATTTTTCAGTCCCATGAAGTCGGCCAAGCGAAAATCTGGGACAGAGATTTGACTGTAGTTATCTGGGTAATTCCATGATATATTGAAACTAAGTGATTTGTGATCACTTTCCCCAAGCTCATCATTAACCTCAAGATTATTAATTAGTGAATCTTTATTTGCAAGAACCAAATCAAGCAGATTGTTTCCTTTACTTGGTTCTGTCACAACCTGTTCTAGAAAGCAATACTGAACCGTATCAAGAAAGTCACTAGACTCAAGATTTCCTGTCATATTGTTCCAATCAATTTGTCTAAAGTTAAAATCTCCCATTATCACAACATTTTCATATCTAGATGCCTTATGAATTTCGTTCCATAACAGGAGAGGACAGGACAGGACAATAACCATGCCACATATAAACTAAATAATGTAGATCTTAATGTTACTGATTGCGAAAAGGATTTAGGAGTTCTGGTTAGCAGTAATCTGATACCAAAACAACAGTGCATTAGTGTTCGCAGTAAAGTTAACAGAATCCTTGGCTTTATATCAAGAAGTATAAATAATAGAAAACCTCAGGTTGTTCTTCAACTCTGTATATCCTTGGTTAGGCCTCATTTAGATTATGCTGCACAGTTCTGGTCACCGTATTACAGAATGGATATAAATGCGCTGGAAAACGTACAGAGGAGGATGACAAAGATGATCACATGTTCCAGAAATCTTCGCTATGAGGATAGACTGAGGCCCTGAATCTGCACTCACTAGAAAGGCGTAGAATTAGGGGGGATGTGACTAAGATGTATAAATGGAAAGCAGGAATAAATAAAGGGGATGTAAATAGCTTAAAATATCCAGCCAAGACAGAACTCGCAGCAATGGTTTCAGTTAGAAAAGTTCAGATTCAGGAAGGATATAGAAAAACACTGGTTTGGTAATAGAGTTGTGGATGAGTGGAACAAACTCCCGAGTACCATCATAGAAGCTTCGACCTTGTGTAGCTTTAAAAATAGGTTGGATAAATACATGAGTGGGTGTGGGTGGGTGTGATTTTGACTAGCCTGTGCTACCAGGTCTGGTGCCGTGCTCCTTCCTTAAGTGGAAGTGACTTGACTAGGTGGTAATTGTTCTAAGCCGGGGGGTTGCATGGACCTGCTTCGCATGGGTCATTAGGCCTGTTGCAGTGATCCTTCTTTCTTATATTCTTATGTTCTTATCAAAAGAGTAGTCACTTTCCATGGTTGGTCAGGAGGAACACTTGGCTAGCCGAGAAATTACACAGCAAAGAGTCAAAGAATATTAATATTAAATGAATGAAAAGAACAGTATGGGATAAAAAGACAAATTATTTTCGTGAAAAAGACTCTGGAGGATGGGAATGGTACTTAACTCCACTAAGAGTTTCCGTGTTTCCACGCTTCCTCAGCTGGAGTTCAAAACCAAGTCATTCAACTGTGTGCTCTTAGTTTATGGTAAATTTACATCATTGTATCTGTCTGGAGCTGGACTTCACAACAGTCACTAACACCTGTGACATCACTGTAGCTTACCGTTCCACTCCAGCTACTCCTGTGCGCCTCGTCTTAACATTGGCAGACTCAGAAGATCTTTCTGTACATATTAGGCTTGTTCATTTGATTGATTTATTCATTTAATTTTTCCATCATTTGCTTAAGGTAGGACGATTTCATGTTTAACTGTTTTATAGTTTAAGATATTTGTTTATATTCAATATAAAGTTGTGTATCTTATTTTGTTATAAAAAGGGCTTCTGTCTTTCTGAAGTCGAGCCTAAAATCTGTCCTATCTTTACAGTCAGATTTTTCAAACAGTCACTCGTGGATGATTTTTCTTTCTTTTTATCCCTGAGGCTGTGTTGGGGATTCAGATTTTCTGTTTGTAATGATCGTCTCTGGTAAATTATTAAGGTTAGTTTCCCGGTTGAAAGGCCTGTTGATATCCTGGGTGAGCTCGGCAGATATTAGGGTGGATTTCTTTGGTCTCGTGCTGGTTCTGGGAACTGCAATCCTATATCTTTAATTGATTTATTCTTCTGCTTGGTGGTGATGGGTGCCTCTTGAGCTTTGTTATTTTCTTGTGGGTAAACCAGCCGATCACTTCATCGTGGATGATTGACTGTTTACATCATCTTCACATCGCCACTGTTTCTGCTTTTTTCTCTGTACTCGACCAAAGAAGCCCAATGTGTAGGCGAAATATTTCGGAATGAAGATACCCATCTGTTGCACACGTGTGTTAATTACAATGTCGACGACACTGTCGAAGACACTTCAAAACGCAGAATATGAAACAACTTCCACCAGAACAAAGACTTTTACAATATAGCTGAACCTTTTGCCTAGAAACATTTTCATTTCAACCTAAGGCATACAAAATGGAAGAATGTAGCAAATAATGTTATAGCTGAAACAATCCCCGGAGGTAGCGCAGATGAAAGGTCACACACACATGAGCTACTAAGTCTCTGCGAAAAACACACCTTAAGCCAGCAGATAGTGGAGCCAACAAGACTAGAAAACACACTTGACCTTATCTTCACAAATAATGAGGACCTGATAAGAGACATAAGAATATCAAAAACAACTAATTCCGATCACAATCTAATCGAAGTCCAGACGTACATGCATAGGGGTCCTGAACAACAGAATGCATGTACCTGTGAAGGTGTCTTCACAAAATACAATTTAAACAACAAGAACATCAACTGGGACCAGGTAAACCATGTCCTAAACGAAACATGTTGGGAAGATGTCTTAAATGACATGGACCCAAACCAGTGCCTTGAAAGGATCAACTTCCTGGTAGCCGAAGCATGTTCTAGGCATATTCCCCTAAGAAAGAAGAAGAGCAGGAGTAAACTGGAGAGAAAAAGACGCTCCCTCTACAGAAGACGACGAAGAGTCACTGAGCTCCTCAGGAGTGCTAGAATATCTGATACACGAAGGGAGGCGCTGACCAGGGAAGTGGAAACTATCGAACTTAAGCTAAATGACTCTTACAGGAACCAGGAGAGGCAGGAGGAGCTTAAAGCTATTAGTGAAGTTGAAAGAAATTCAAAATATTTCTTTTCATATGCCAAAAACAAGGCAAATACCACATCTAGTATCGGGCCCTTACTCAGACAGGATGGGACTTACACAGACGACAACAAGGAAATGAGTGAAATATTGAAATCCCAGTACGACTCTGTGTTTAGTGAACCACTAATCGGTCTGAGGATCGACGACCCAAATGATTTCTTCATGAATGAGCCTCAAAACTCCATAAATGTATGCCAGATTTCCGACATTACCCTAACTCCGATAGATTTCGAAAAAGCCATTGACAACATGCCTATGCACTCAGCCCCGGGCCCAGACTCGTGGAACTCTGTTTTCATTAAGAACTGCAAGAAACCCCTCTCGTGTGCCCTAAGTACACTATGGAGGAGGAGCTTGGACATGGGTGAAATTCCACAGTCACTTAAAACAACGGATATAGCCCCACTCCATAAAGGTGGCAGCAAAGCATTAGCTAAGAACTATAGACCAATAGCTCTGACATCCCACATCATAAAAATCTTTGAAAGAGTGCTAAGAAGCAGGATTGCAAATCACCCGGATTCCCAAAATCTGCACAATCCAGGGCAACATGGGTTTAGGGCAGGTCGCTCCTGCCTCTCACAACTACTGGATCACTATGACATGGCCTTGGATGCACTGGAAGAAAATCAGAATGCAGATGTAATATACACAGACTTTGCAAAAGCATTTGACAAATGCGGTCATGGCGTAATAGCCCATAAAATACGTGCTAAAGGAATAACTGGGAAAGTGGGGAGATGGATCTTCAACTTCCTAACAAATCGAACACAAAGAGTAGTGGTCAACAGAGTTAAATCGGAGGCTGCCATAGTGAAGAGCTCTGTTCCACAAGGCACAGTACTCGCCCCCATCTTATTCCTTATCCTCATATCAGACATAAACAGAGATATACACCACAACACCGTATCATCCTTTGCGGATGATACTAGGATCTGCATGAGGCTGTCATCTGCTGAGGACGCGGTTAACCTCCAAGAAGATATAAACAAAGTTTTCCAGTGGGCAACGGTAAACAATATGATGTTCAATGAGGACAAATTCCAACTACTCCGTTATGGAAAACTGGAGGAGATAATAACTAGAACAGAGTATACTACTGACTCCGGCCATACAATAGAGCGGAAAAATAATGTAAGGGACCTGGGAGTAGTAATGTCTGAGGATCTCACTTTCAAGGATCACAACAGTGCCACGATCGCACGTGCAAAGAAAATGATAGGATGGATAATGAGAACTTTCAAAACGAGAGATGCCAAGCCCATGATGATCCTTTTCAAATCACTTGTTCTCTCTAGGCTGGAATACTGCTGTACATTAACATCTCCATACAAAGCAGGTGAAATCGCAGATCTAGAGAGTGTACAGAGATCCTTTACTGCACGTATAAGTTCTGTCAAGCACCTTAACTACTGGGAACGCTTGGAAGCACTTGACTTGTACTCGTTGGAACGCAGGAGGGAGAGATATATCATAATCTACACTTGGAAAATCTTGGAAGGAATGGTCCCAAATCTGCACACAGAAATCACTCCCTACGAAAGTAAAAGACTGGGCAGGCGATGCAAAATGCCGCCAATAAAAAGTAGGGGCGCCATTGGTACACTAAGAGAAAACACCATAAGTGTCCGGGGCCCAAAACTGTTCAACAGCCTCCCATCAAACATTAGGGGAATTGCCAATAAACCCCTGGCTGCCTTCAAGAGAGAGCTGGACAGATACCTAAAGTCAGTGCCGGATCAGCCGGGCTGTGGCTCGTACGTCGGACTGCGTGCGGCCAGCAGTAACAGTCTAGTTGATCAGGCCCTGATCCATCGGGGGGCCTGGTCATGGACCGGGCCGCGGGGGCGTTGAATAACCTCCAGGTAACCTCCAGGTAGGTCATAGTAGGGAGGAACACTGCAGCAGGCCTACTGGTGGGCAAATGGATGCACGTACAATTAATGTGGAAAGTTAAACAGGACCATGGATGCTTCAGTAATATTTTAGAATCAGACTTTAAGGCGCGGAAGGAGATTCTACATCTCAAGGAACATAAAAATATAGGTGAGAGCAAATAGGAAGTTCGTCTGTCTAGCGCTCAGAAGACGGAGGATCGAGCCTCCAACACGTATTGCGTTGAATGACCCAACTGGGATTAGGGCTTAACATGAATTAAACAAACATTATTTCTCGAGGAAAATGAGAAAATGTAAATTCGCCTGGAAAAATATAAAAATGAATGTGAGGTGGGTGAGTTAGTGAAGAAAAACAGACTACCAGCAGTAGGTTGGCCGCAGAAATATGGGAAAAGTGGTTTCCAGCAAAGAGAGAAACATCCAAGTGAGAAGGTTAAAAGAGCTGATTTAAAGGTAGGATATTGCTTTACTGTTATCCAGGACTAATATACTTCAGAGGTCAGTGAGAATAAAGATTACATCAGGTCCTCTGCTAATAAAGGTGAGAATATCCTTGTGGTAGGTGATTCACAAGTAAAATATATTATGTTCTCTGCCTTCTGTAACAGTGGAAGGTGAAAAAAGTGAGGTTTTCCCGGAAGCTGGTGTTGATCATAAAGTTAACAGGTTGGATAATAACATATCAGGGGAATAAGCTCATTATCTGCCTTATTGTTGGTGGTAATATTATCGGGAAGAGCTGGAGACAGGAGCTGCTAGCTATGCACAGACACCCACAGCTCTAATTAGGTCCAAGATTCTCGTTTAGATGATTTTTTGGTGGGGGCTGAGGCATTATCTGAGTGAGGTCAGTTGGGTCGACCTAGCAAGTCAGGTAGCTGGTAATGGTTGCTAATATTAAATTTTTCAAGCCTCCCAGGATATTTATGTTCCAAATTAGGAAATGAAGTCAAACAAAAAATGCCCTTAAATCGATAAAAAAAGTGGATTAAAATATCTCATAGGTCAAAAAAGAGAGATTTAAAGGCGAAATGAATGAGAGAGACACTGAGGGAATCAATATATTTAATTAACGAGACATATAATAGAAAGGAATAAAGAAAGACCGAAGAGATTATGAAGTTAAAGATGCAAAGGAATCGAAGACCATCCCAAAATGTTTCTTTCAGATATATAATAGTAAGTAAGATCAAGGAGAAGATAAACTCGCTTAAAAGTTGTTCAGTCTTCAACACTTCCTCTGTTTCTACATAGAAAGTCACTCGCTATATTCCAGAAATAAAAACTTAATAGTATAAACCAAGGTAACCGATACAAATGAGCTTAAAAAGACACGTGAACAAGCACTAGGACATATTCATTAGAAAACGTTTCGGTCCTGGATTATTATTATTATAATCAAAAAGAAGCGCTAAGCCACAAGGGCTATACAGCGCTGCTTCGGTCCTGGAACCTTGATCACTTCTAACACACGGAGGTTGAAAATAACAGTATATAGGCATAAAGTGAGTGTAAGTGTAACTTAGTGGCCTGAAAAATACAAGTGAGTCTTATTTAAGATGAGATAAGGAAGACAATAAAGTCACGTGACTGTGTTGTAAGGTAGGTTGGGCTTCGTCTGATTTAGTATCACGTATCCCAATGTTTTAGATATTTAGTGGCTTCCAATATTATCTTCTATGTTGTCGACGACGGTCGTTAGAGAAGAATCTAGATATATTCAATATTACGAACACAGGTGTAGTCTTGTGGCCTGCACACCTGGTTGTAGCATGATAACCAACGTTAAAATAGGGAACGAGCAAAGCTCAGCAGTGAGTAAGTCTTTGTATATTTTCCTTCACCAGAAGAGCATGCTAGTATATGTACAATGAATATACACTTTATACAAAGCATGTTCGTAAGCAAGAGACACAGTGAGAACTGTGGTCGGCCAGGCCTGAAGTCTGCCAGTGTTGCTCCACGAGTCTCCAACACGGTTTCACAACCTTGGCAGGTTTCCTTGTGACTGGCTGGATTGACCCAAGGTGCTAAGATAACAAGGTGGCCCCGCTTGTTATACTCTCAACACCTGGTTCACTGGTCGGGAGGTCATGTCTATATGGATGTGACATACGCTGAATAAACTGTACAGTACACTTTAGCATACCACAGCAGGCCTTTAAGAACGATGTGTAGAAGCCTCTGTAATCGCTGTCACTGATACATGACACTCAACCAAGCAGAGTCCAACCTTCCTCGCAACACAGGATGTATGTATGTATAATGTTCGCCAAGACCATAGTCTTGGCACGGGTCCCAATCTTGCGATGACCCGTCTCTGGCTCCCGATGGAGAAAGGTTTCCACAATGATGCGACGCATGCCGCTCAAGCGCCCCTCTGGTCAGTTCAACTGGTGCATCTCATAAGCGACACCATATGTAACTATGGACACTAGCGAGGAGGAGGATATATCATTATTACAGGAAACAGCTTGTCTGGTTCGTTGACCCCATGATACACTAGTGTGGCCGCAGTCATCTCTGGGTCCTCTTCGGGAGGGAATATCACCCCTAGTTGCCTGCGGAGTGTCTCAGTAGCTTCGCACTCTAGAAGATAGTGTGTTAGGGGCCGCTGGACAACGTGCTGACAGTACTGGCACATCTCCTCCTCAGCCTTGTCTACCATCATCTTGGCTGTGGGAAAGCCCAAACGAAGCCGATGGATGGCGGTACACTGCGCTCTGGACCAGCTTCTATCATATGGAGGGGGTTCTCCCTGAGTCGCTGCTCGGTACCACTGTTGAGATGGGATATCACCTAAGACCTCCCCCATAAGTTTCGTGGCTCTGGCAGCCACCAGTTTCGTCTGTCGTAGGCTGATTGGGACAGTAATCCCAACATGTGGATAGTCTGTTGCTGCCTTGGCTGCATCATCTGCCGCCTCATTTCCCCGGATGCCAGCATGGCTGGGGATCCAGTTCAATGTCGATCTTTTACCCTGAACTTCTAAGGCTGTCATTATGCTCAGGATCGATGTGATGAGGTGAACATTATCCTGTGGTTGAGGATGGGAGAGGGCATTGATTGCAGAGGTGGAATCAACATGTATGACAGGTCGGAGTCGATGTCGTAGGGCATGTGACAATGCCTGCTGAATCGCCACCAGCTCAGCTTGAAGGATCGTGCAGTGGTCAGGGAGTCGCCAGCCTTGTGTGTGACCATTGTGGTACAGTCCAGCTGCTGCTCTCTTCCTATCAGGGTCGACAGAACCATCTGTGAAATACACTGCACATGTGCCTCCCTCTGCCAGTGCCATGCTTGTCTCAGCATGATTGCTGAGGGTGTCTCGACTGCAGAGACACTTAGAGATGGGCAGCTGCATGATGAAAACATCGGCTGGATCTGGGCGCCACGGAGGTGGTGGATGGTACCCAGCAACAGGAAGGTCACAACTCTTCTCACAGAGCAGCTGTACAGGCAGCAGCTTCCGCCCAGCAGCACAAAACGAACGAATCCAGGAGTAGTCCGTGAAGAGTGTGGGATCTTGTGACATGGTTGTTAATATCCGTCTCCTTAGTGGGGTACCTTGCTGCCGGTGCAGAATCGTGGCCACTTTGCAGGCGTTTATGTATCTTACTCTGTCAGCCAAAGAAGGAAGCCGGGCCTCAGATCTGAGACATACTGTGTTGGTCCAGATGGGGGCACCAAGCATGGTTCTTATCGCCTGGTTTTGTACGACCTCCACCCTTTGCCTGCTCTGCGGGAAGAGATGAGCTAAAGCCGGTGCACTGTAGTCAATGAGCGAGCGTATAGCTTGTATATAGTACAAGCGAAGTACATCTTTGCTTGCCCCTGCACGGTGCCTCGTCATGGCTCTCATGGCGTTGAGTCTGAGTAGAGCACGTGACCTGACATACTCGGCCTGTTTCTGAAAGGTCAGCTTTTTATCAATGTAAATTCCCAAGTACAGGTAGGAGCCTGTCCACTCAAGTTCTATATCCTGAATACGTAATCTATTCATAGGATCTGGTCCCTTGAACATCATTGCAAGAGATTTCTCGGCCGAGATCTTGAGGCCTAGTTCCTTGCAAGACTGCGTAATTAGGTCCAAAACTCTCTGAGCCTGTCGTTCTAAATTGCCTTTCCCATTCACTACTAGTGCAAGATCATCAGCATAGCTGAGGAGCTGTGTACCACTATGAAAGAGAAGGCTCACAAGTTCCTGCATAAGGATGTTAAACAGGGTAGGACTGAGCACACCTCCTTGTGGCGTACCGTTTTCTAGGGTTTTAAAGGAAGAGTAGTGTCCCTGAAAGCTGACACAGGCCTGCCTGCCCCTAAGGTAGGACTCTATCCAGGCCAGGAGGCGTCCTTTGATTCCCTTCCGAGCTAGTATTGCCAGAATTGCTGTGGGGCTGGCTAGCAACACAGGAATCACGTGACATCAATATGTACCTGACCTCGTCTCATAACAACCTCACTTTCCTTTGTCAGGTCACTAGGTGTCACACGAACGAACGAACGAAAGTTCAGGTAAGATCCCAAATGGGATGAGCGGGGAAGACGGGACAGACGAAGAATAGTGCTGGAGAGGAGTGTTCTTAGTCGTAGAAATAGAGCCAGGGCTTAACCCAGCAGCAAAGGCGATCGTGGGACAGATATTGAAAAGAGAAATTCTGGTTCTTCTGTTGGGACTCCGGTGGGGTGAGCTGGGAGTAAGGGACTTGCGACGTTTAGAGCTAGAGAGGAGTGCAGAACTGAGTCATGTCTTAACCCAAAAAAGCTAAGGCGAACGTGGGTCAGAGAATGGTACCTGTCTTAGAAGGTACCTGTCAGCGGATCCAAGGTTATTTGTAAGTAGGGTTAGGAGCAGGATCATGCAAGGAGTAGAAAAGGTTGTGTTGGTTTGTGGGTCTGCGAATGTCTTCGTCAAGGAGAGAGGTCCAGTAGTCATGTCGTCTCTCAAGTTTGTCTATCTGTCTGTCACTGAGCCTCTTCCAGTACAGATTCAGCGCAGGGACGTCTAACTGGGCATGGAGAGACTCGCTTGTGGCGAAGTCCTCCCATCTGACATCAAGCACCCAGCGCAGCGCCTTGTTCTGGACACGCTGCAGTTTAAGTAAGTTTGTTTTTGCTGCAAGAGAGAGGGCTAGAGGAGAGTAAGTTATCAGAGGACGTATTAGGGATTTGTAGAGGTGTAGTTTGGTGCGTTGAGAGGCATGTTTCAGCTTGTAGAGGCCCGCAAGGGCCTTACTAGCTATTGCATGCCTTGAGTGAATGTGTCCGTGTAAACGAAGAAGGTAGTCAAGATTAACGCCAAGGACAGTGACAGATTGTGTGATAGGGAAGTAAGTGCGGGTGTCAGCTGTTCTGAGTTCGACAGGTAATGGAGGATCACGTTTCCTGTAGTTAAAATACGTAATGCTGGATTTTGCTGCATTGGTTTTGATCCTCCATTTTTGTTCCCAGATGGCTATCCTGTCAACCTCATTTTGTGTTTTGTGTGTGAGTGTATCTATATTGGCATGAGTGATAAGTTGTGTAATGTCGTCTGCATAGGCTAGTGTGATGGAGATAAATTAGACACATGTGCAACTCTTGGGTATCTTTATTGAGGAAACGTTTCGCCACACAGTGGCTTCATCAGTCCATACATAGGAGAAACTTGAAGAACAGGAGGAGAATGAGGTAATCATGTGTCTAATTTATCAACATGTCGGTTCTCTGAACCATTCATCTACAAACTAGTGTGATGGAGTTGTGGTATACAGGTGTTGGAATGTCGTTAGTGTATAAAATGTAGAGGGTAGGGGAAAGGACAGATCCCTGGGGTACTCCAGCATTTAGTGTGAAGTAGTCAGAGTAACAGCCTTGGAATTTGATTCTCATGGTACGGCCGTCTAGGAAGTTGCAGAGGAGTTTACGAGTATTGAGAGGCAGGTTGAAGTTAGTGCAGAGTTTGTACTTGAGCCCCTCGTGCCACACAGTGTCAAAAGCTTTTTCAACGTCTTTTGCAACCAGGGCTGTCCTGTTTCTTTGTTTTGTGTTTATGTGGATGTAGTTGAGAATGATGTTAATGGCATCCTGTGTGGATCTGTGTGTTCTGAAGCCAAACTGGCCATCTGAAAGTAGAGAATTATGTTCCAGGTATCTGCGAAGGCGATGATTAATGAGTTTTTCAAGAAGTTTTCCTAAAGTTTCGAGGAGGCTGATAGGGCGATAGTTTCTAGGGTCAGAGTGATCTTTATTGGGTTTAGGAAGGAGGATAGCAGTAGCAGCTTTGAAGAGGGAAGGGAAGTATCCAGAGGCAAAGGAGGCATTGAGGAGGTTTGTGTAGGCAGTAATGATAGAGTCAGGAAGGTGTTTCAGGATAATATGGTTTAGGCCAGAGGCACCAGGAGCCTTTGGAGGAAGGTGTCTGAGGAGAGTTTTAATGTCTGTGTTGGTGAAAGGAGTGTCGAGTTCTTGGGAGGAGGTAAGAGTGTCTAGATGTATGTGGCTGTCTGGTGTTGTTTCTTGTGTGTGTGCAGTGTTCCAGTGTTCTATGTTCTGAATGTGTTGAATAACGTTAGGGCGAGGTGGGTGAGGGTGGAAGATGTTCTCCCAGATGTGTTTGAAGATATTGGTAGCAGCCTGTGGGTCTGAGATGTGTGTGTTGTTGTGGGTGATGTGTTTGAATTTGTTGGTGGGAGTAGTGCCTCTGATTTTTTTGATAAAGTTCCAGAAGGCTTTAGTGTTTTTAACACGCTGCCTGTCCGCTTGTTGTATTAGTCGTGACCAGTGATTGTTGTGGTCTTGGTCTAGGCTGTGTAAAATGTTGTTTCTAAGGTAAGTGAGATCTAATCGGACTTGATTAAATCTATGTGTGTTGTAGAGGAAGCGGTTGTGGTAGCAGATAATTAGTCTTCTTGTAAAGTAAAAGGACACAAGTGCAACTAATGTGACATTTATTGTGGCAACGTTTCGCTCTCCAGGAGCTTTATCAAGCCATTACCTGGAGAGCGAAACGTTGCCACAATAAATGTCACATTAGTTGCACTTGTGTCCTTTTACTTTACATATTGTCGGTAATTCTACCAACTTTATTACAATTAGTCTTCTTGTTCTGAGTGATGGTTTGAAGGAATAACGAGTGGTGTGAGTTTTTTTTGGTATTGCGATGTTGGCTGCTTGTGTAATGGTGTCCTGGATGAGATCAAGTTGAGTATCGATGTCAGAGATAGGTTTGTTGTTGTAGTCATAGGTGAGGTTAATATTGTCTATGTGTTGTTTGAAAGCATCCCAGTCAGCGTTCTTGTAGGAGAATGAAGGTGTGGTTGGAATGAGGATAGGGTTGGAGGAGATGTGTAAGATGACTGGGATGTGATCAGAGCCTGTAATAGGGCCAGGTGAGATGTAATGTTGAAATAGAGAGCTGGCTCGGTTTGCCAGAATGATGTCTGGTTTGCCTTGGCCCGTGTGGTTGAAGAAGGTATTGAAGTCTGGGCCGAGATGAATTAGGTGTTTATGGTTTGTGAAGTTGAGTAATTGGTGACCAAGTTGGTTGTTACTGGTGTGATGAAAGGCAGTGTGTTTGGCATTCATGTCAGCTAGTAGGTAAGTTGGTGTGTTGGTGTAGTTGAAGACTAAGGAGAGGTCGTGTATGTTGAGAGTAGTGTTTGGGCGAGCATAGGTGGTGAAAAAGATAAAGGGGCCAAGGTGGGTGTGTATTCTGACCGCAAGACAGTGTTGGTGAATAAAAGGGATTGGGAGAAATTCATGTTTTATGTTGGAATTGACAAGGCTGGCAACCCCATCATGGGGATCATAGGGGGAATGTAGTGCAGTATAACCATAATGGCGGATACGTTGAGGGGCTTTGAGGCAGGTATTGTTTAGCAAAACAATATCTGGCCTCTCTGCTTCAAGGAGCTCGGCCAGTAGGTGTCTAATTGTAAAGTAAGAACGTACGTTGAACTGAATCACCTTAAACGTGATTTAATGGTTTCGTCTTAGCAAAGTTAATGTCGGGGGAGGAGTTTGGATTAAAGCCCGTGATAGTGGTGCCATCAGTGGATGTGTGTTTGTAGGTGCTACGGACCCGTTTCCTGGAGGGGGAGGAAGAGATGGATCTGTTTTTATGTTCTTTGGTCTGTCCGTCAGAAGTTGGGGTAGGTTTAGGTTTGAGTGGATTTTGTCTGGAGGAGGTGGAGTTGGACCTGGATGAGGTTTTGGTTGTGGTGGAGTGGGCGAAGGTGGATGCAGAGGAAGTGGAAGTTTTGGTAAGCTGTGAGGAAGTGGAAGCTTTGGAAGGGGATGAAGTGGGTAAGGAAGTGGGGGGAGGGGTGGTCGTAGCAGTAGCAGTAGGGGTGTTGGTGGAAATAAATGGTATAAAATACCGACACAATGGCAATATAAACACAAATGCAGTATAATGTGATCCTTGTTTGTGACTTGAAAAAGCCCACTGTGTGGGCGAAACGTAGTCAATAAAGGATCACATTATACTGCATTTGTGTTTATATTGCCAGGGGTGTTGGTGGGAGGTGTAGAAGTAGTGAAGAGAGGTAGTGGAGGAGGAG